>NW_026714640.1:0-17421 GCF_029784015.1 Lycium ferocissimum | reverse complement strand
AACTTACCTCACAACTGGGCCAGGTCACCCCTATGATTAAATTGCAAGTGTTATCTAAAGAAGTTGTTCTTAAAGGATCCCGAAACTACGAACGACCATAACTTTACAAGGGCTCGGATCGCCTCGAAATGCTCGTAGTGAGGTTAGGCAGTGAGCGTGCTGATGATCCCAACTTCCCGCTGGCGGGCTTGATCGGTTTGATACTTGTTCGTGGGCCCCCGAGACATTTTCTTGTATAGTACTAAAGGTTGTTGAAAGAACCTAATGTGCTTTGTATTCCGACCCGAGTATGACTATTTATTATTTGCCAAGTCTAAGATAAGGATTGTTATGTATATGTTTCCGACACGTGGTTATGATTTTAAAGTCCTGTCGGATATGTTCCCGAGTAATGTCCGAAAGCTATTTGATATAACTAATGTTCCTGACTAAACGACGTTCGATTTGATTACTTCATCGAGTCTATGGAATGATTTATTGGGCATATGGTTTCTCACTACTCGCTTTCGTGCAAGCTCAATATGTCATTCATCGAGTCCCGGGCCGGGTACGTATTCGTGCACAGTCTCATTGCATTGTTCACCCAGTCCCTCACTAGAGGGCCAGGTATGCTATATATTTATATATGATGATATGATGATGTGATGATATGGGGATGGCGGCGTGATGGCATTTGATGATCCTATTCACGAGTCCCTCACTAGTGGTACGGCACGTATACGCATATGATTACATGATTACTATACATGATGTTTACATGATTTTATTTACCGAGTCCCTCCGGAGGCGGTATGCTATATGTACATAATGATTTGATGACATGATATGGACATGCATGATATATGATTCTTGTGCAAGTTTTTGATTTCCGATTACTATATTTATTTCGAATATTCCGGTTCTGTTATGGTTCTATATATTGTATTCGTGCTTTACATGCTCGGTACATCTTCAGCGACCCCCTTTCTTCGGGCTGCGTTTCATGCCGCGGTGCAGCGACACTCGTTTGGGTGAGCCGCCACTAGGATCCCTACTCTCGCCTACTTTGGAGAGCCCCCTTGTCCTGAGCCCGATTTTGCAGCGTACTCTTTGTTATATATGTATATATTTATTCGTGCGCGGGCCGGGCCCCGTCCCGTCATATGGTTCTCGTTATTACCTGCGAGAGGTCGCAAGGGGACATGTAAACGTGGGTTGTAAGGTAGCAATCGTCTTGGCCGTGTTAATGCCTCCGTATATATCTCCAGGCCGTATATGTGATATATGTATATATGTGTGCGCGCGTTCGTGCCTTCGTACGTATGTTCATTTTGTTGCTATGATCTCGATTATGGTTGATAGGCGGGTACGATCGCCCAACTCCGGCCTAGTTACGGCCATTGGCCGGGTCGTGATGCTCAAAAACCGGAACAATAGTCAAAATTTGTGTTTTCTTTCCGAATATCACTCGGGAACATATCAAACCGAACTTCAGAAACCATAGTCACGTATCAAAATCACATACATAAAAATCCTCATTTCAGACTCAACAGATAAATAAGTAATCATACTCGGGGGTCGGAATCATAGCCACATTAAGTTCTTTCAAGGGTCGTCAGAACTACACAAAGGAAAGTCGCGGACCACCGGACGAGGCCACAACCCAATCCGGGCCCGCCTATGAAAATTAAAGTCATTATACGTCATGAAATCATTTCGAAGATATCAAAGCCGATCCGAGCCCCTTTCTTGAAAGTTACGGTCGTTCGTAGTTTCGCAATCGTTTAGGAACAAAACTCTTTTTGAAAACAAAACTTCTTACGAACACAAAACTCTTAACGCAACCTTAGAAATTTAGTCATACAAAAGACATAAGGATCGTAATTCTACCACATTAAGAATACGACTATCAAGAAACAAATAAGAATCGTTTTCCGAGCTTATCAAAGCAATCGGCTCGTCTATGAAAGTTACGGACATTTTTAGACATAAGATCCTTTCGAGCAAACCTAAGTTACATAGCATTTCAAATCCAATCGTATCAAAGACATACTGTCCATAGCTTGACCACATTAAGGATGCCAACATCAAGAAGCAAATATGAATCATAAACATGTTCGGATTTTAAGAATAGGATTACCCCAAGGCTCATAACATATCACAACTTACTTGCGTCTAGGACATGCCAAAAGGAAAGAAGGATAAGCTTTACGTACCTTGTTCGCTTCCTAAGCTAATCCAAACTTAAGTCTCGGGCTCTCCAAGAGCTACAATAACGTCATTAGACACCAAACATTAGTCATAAGCACTTAGGAATCCAATTCCAAGCTAACACTTTATCTACAGAAATTTGGGCAGCATTTCCCCTATAAACTCAACACCCCGAGAATTTAACTCGGCCAACTCTTCAACAACAATACCAATAACCATATAAACAACATCAATAACCAATTCAAAACGCATTCTAATATTAGTAATTCTTTTCCATATAATTCGACAACATTCCATTCATTCAATTCGACTACATGCGATCAAACCAACATCAATATTCATACGTTCAAGTACTAATCCAAACCATTTAACAAGATTCAAGAACTCTTCGGACAAACCACAAAATATTCAAATCAGCCCATCCATTACACCAAACAATCCGAAACCCTCCAAGTTCAAGAAAACAATCAACAATACATTTCTTCCTTCCAAATTCATCAACTACACCAACAATCCACACTTTAACAACATCATCTTCATAATTACAAGAAATTACATTTAATTCACATTAGCTTTCAAAACAGCCCACACACAATTGTAACCTCAATTTGAACCATTAAACTTTCATTTGCATCATAGAATCCACAACACAACATCCCAAACATACTAAAGAGAATTGATTCTTCACTTCTACACAACATAGCATATATACGGCCAAATCCACAACAATTACAACTTCAACTTGAATCATTCAATACCTTCATTCTCACCACATAACCCATGACAACAACAACCAAAAATACTAAATAAAATTTGTTCATTCCCTAACACACAAAACAGCCCATTTTCGGCCAACACCTCCACCCACAAATTCCATGATTTTCATCCACTTCACACACACTATAACAACACCCAAACATGCTAAATACAATTAATTCACCATTCCTACACAACATCATATATGCACCGGCTAGACATCAACATCCAACTTCAACATCTATTCTTTCATGAATTTCATTCCTTTTTACACACTACAACATGCACAAATCATCCATAACATATAAAAACAAGATTAAACTTACCCTTTCCACTTTGTTCTTCAACTTGACTAGGGTTGAGAATTGCATGAACAAGGGATTTGTTTGCACCAACAACCACTTCATGTTGTTTAGGACCTTCCAAATAGTAGAAAACCTAGAAGAAAATAATTTTTCTCCATCAATTTCTCATGGCCATATTCAGCCAACTAGGGCCGAACAGCCCCCTTTCTCCTTCTTCATATTTTCTCCAAGTTTCTAGACTTATAAAAGATGACTAATTAGTCTTGCTTTTCATGACTTATACACACATATATATAGCTCCCACAAATATAAAATGAACACATGTGCCATTTCATGGCTTAAAAGTATCGTCAACTACGGGTGGGGTCCACCCCATACCCCACTTCGCCACATGGCCTTCTCTGGCCATTTTCATGAAATAATTTTGTTTCCACTTCTAGCCCCAAGTCTTCATGAAATATTCAACTTTTCATAATTCACTTTTAACCCCAAATTTTCCTTATTCCAAATTTACCCTTAACATTCCATGCCAATGAAAGGATGAATATGCAACTTATGCATTAAAACAAAATCATGGTTAAAATTCTCAACCTCGCATCCCGGAATAGTCTTGTCCTTAACTTTTCATAGTTAACTCGGATTATCCCAAGGTACAAAATACGGGATATAACAAAATCGAAGGTCAAAATTCTCAACCTTGTATCCCGAAATGGTTTTGTCCTTAACTTTTCGTGGTTAACTCGGATTATCCCAATGTACAAAATACGGGATATAACATCCTTCCCCCCTTTAGAACATTCGTCCTCGAATGTTAAACCGTCTTCATAGGTCTTATAACACTTCGGGGAGTTTCTTTCTATCGTTGTCACATACAGTTCGTTAATCAATCAACATAACCCATCCGGAAATTTGGATTTCCTGAAGACATAGGATATAAGTAGGAATACGTATTCTCCATCTTTTCCCCCGTTATTGTTCTCCGCCATAGTACTTTAACCGTGCTATGTCCGTAGTACGCAATCTTCTCATCCGACGACCCGGCAGATATAGGCCGTTCCTCGTAGGCTAATTCCTCTATTACCTGGATGTCATCTAGGGAAAATACTCTGAAGGGGTCGCCCACATATTTGTGAAGCATTGACACGTGGGAGACCAAATGTGCTGTTTCCACATCCGATAGTAGATCTAATTCATAAGCAACCTTGCCTATCTTACGGATAATCCGTTAAGGTCCAATATATCTCGGACTAAGCCTCATTTTCCTCTGCCGAATCTCGTAGCACCTGTCACACCCTAATTTTCGATAGGGCATGATGGGCACCCGACCCTTACTTAGGGCCGAGCAAAACCCGCCGACTCTCGTCGTCATACTCATAATCATACCGGGCCCGCAAAACACGACACAAGTACATAATGAATTTTTTTTTTTTTTGAAAACAAACATGCCTTTCATCTTTGTCAAATCAAATAAAGCTAAAGATCGTATGAAATCCGTAAACATATGAAGTTCGTAACATAATGCGGAGAATAATACATCGGCTTACATAGCCACTTATAAACCGACATATCATACACACGAAATCGTCCGCAAAGTCTCTACCATAACTTCGTACACCATACAAAATCACTCGACTCGGCAAAGACCGAGGAAACGGAGCTCGCCAATCCAAATTTCGGAATATCTTCTCGCTAACATCACTCTACTCATCCGTATATACCGCGCGCATGAAACGCACTTTGACCCGAAGAAAGGGGCAAACATTTAATACGTACCGAGCATGTAAAGCATGGCATATAGAAAACAAAGTCATAACCGAATAAGGAGTACGTAACGTGAGCACAATAGCGAATACCAAAGTGCTTGCGTATCCGACATACAAATCATACCTAAGAGATACAAAAGACAAATATGATAATCGTAATGCCAAAATGCTTCGCTTTTGAAAAACATTTGCCTCATACATACGGAAAATCAAACACATCATATGAGCTGACATTAACCGAATGCCGAGGAACGTACGACCCAACTTATAAATAATACGATAACGCCGAGGAACGTACAGCCCGATCCATATATAATATAAAATGCCGAGGAACGTACGGCCCGATCCATATATAATATAATAATGCCGAGGAACGTACGACCCGATCCATATATAATATAATAGTCATAAACATACCGTACCCAGCCCTCTAGTGAGGGACTCTGTCACGACCCAATCCCGTAGGCCGCGACTAGTGCCCGACCTAGGCACCCGTACACACCCATTACTTAGAAATAGCGTACGAATGGCTTATACCGTGTACAAATAATATATATATACAGAAAAGTGGAACGTCGCCCCGAAACTGTCACAAATGTACAGATATACATATCGTTATCATAATCCAACAGATAATATCACAAATAAGACGATAAGGCTATCATAGTATAGGGGGACGTCCAAATCATAAATCACACAGACACGACTGAACAGTGCATACTCCTAACCCACACTTATATGTCTACAGACCTCTAAGAGTCATAACAAAATCATATGACGGGACAGGGCCCCGCCGTACCCATGAATAAACATATACATATGCATAATACCGTAACTGATCTGAGTGTGGCTCCAACGAGGGAGCGCTCCCGATTAGTCGAACAGAATCCTAAGTCGGTGGATCATCCAAAATGCATACCGAACTCGCGCGCATGAAACGCACCCCGACGAAAGGGGGTTAGCACGGAATATGTACTGAGTATGCAAAGCATGAAATATAGCGAACAAGATCACAGTCAAAACCAAGTACGGAAAGTAAATGCAATATTCAAAATATCAAAGTGCTTACTCATAAAAATACAAATCATGCATAGGGCTCTTAGAACGGTAGTCGCCCGCCTGTCGTTGGCGCCACGCCAAATCATACTCCAGAAGATTTCATATCTCCGTGTCCCCGTCACACATCATAGCATATCATAACATCATAACACCAAACGGAACCCGGCCCTCTAACGAGGAGCTCGGTGAACCGTAACACATCATACTCCAGAATTTATCAAAGTGCGCATGACACATAACCGGCCCAGGACTCGGTGAAGGATGTAGTAACATAATGCACGAGCAGAGTCGTGAGCAACTATATGCAGTTTAGAACATTTCAAAAGACTCGACAGATTAGTCAAAATGAACCATTATTTAAAAACAAAGGCGGTGGTCAAATCAGGTTTCTTCCGAATGTCGTTCGAAGGCATATCAAATAGAACTTTAGGGTTCATAAATACATATTAAACTATATGAAGTAATTTATGGAACTTAGGGGCATAATCGTCATTATAACTCGATAGAGAAATAAGTAGTCGCCGCCGAGGGTTTAGGCGATCATTACACTAAATCCTTTCAAAAGTCGTTATCATTACATAACGGAAAACCCTCGGGCCCACGGACGAGTATCAAACCAATCCGAGTCCATTTATGAAAGTTGGAGACCTTATCCATTATGGAATCTCCCGCGAATGTTTCAAGCGATCCGAGCTCGTCTTTGAAAGTTACGATCGTTCGTAGTTACTTTAACCGTTTTGAAATAAAAGTCTTTATGAAATATTTGAAATCAACTCATATAAAAACATAAGGATCATGATTCGACTGTAATAAGAGAGCCAACATTAAGAGATGAACAAGAATTGCCCCCAAGCTTGGATCTTGAGAATGGAGTCACCCCGAGGCTCGTATCACAATCTACTTACGACTAAGACATGCCACAAGAAAGAAAGGGTAAGCTTCACATACCTCGTCCGCTTCCTAAGTCAATCCAAACTTACGTTTCGCTTCTCCAACATCTACAATAACATCATTTGGCACCAAGCATTAGTCATAAGCGCTAGAAACCCAATTCCAAGTTAACATTTCATCTACCGAAATTTGGGCAAGCATTTCCCCTGTAAATTCAACAACCCCGAGATTTCAACTCGGCCAAATTCATCAACAACCATGCCAACAACCAAACTACAACATCAATAATCAATTCAAAATGCATTCTAACATTAATAGCTCTTTTTACATAATTCAACAACATCCATAATATTCCAATATACTCACTTCAACTACTTACATTCAAACCAATATCAATGTTTATACATTCGATTACTAATTCCAAACCATTCAAACAATATTCATGAACGCTTTAAACAATTCACACAATTTTCCAAACAACCCAAACAATTCTCCAACTCACCCGAAAACTACCCCCAACCCGAGGGCACTACACCCATATTTCTTTTTCTCAAATTCATGAATTACACCAATAAATCCACACATTAACAATGTCAATTTCATAACTACAAAAATTACATAAAATTCACATTAACTTCCAATCAACCCATAACCAACACAACATCACTTTGAGTCATTAAACTTGCATTTTTCCTCATAGAATCCACAATGACGACAACTAAAACACTAACGACGATTTATCCATTCTCAACTACACAAAGGGGACCATCTTCGACCAACACCATACAAACACATATAGATGATTTTCATTCTTTTCTTCACACTACAACAATCAAAACATGCTAATTAGAATTAATACATTGCTTTTGGCACAACACACACTTGCACGGCCAAACACCACATTCACGGCCTCAACTTCACATGCAACTTTTTCATGAATTTCATCCTTTTCCACTTACTACAACATGCACAACCATTCATAACATATAAAAAGAGGATTAAAACTCACCTTTTTCTCTTAGTTCTTCAACATGACTTAGGTTGAGATTTGCATGAACCAAGGCTTGGCTTGTGTTAGAACCCGTATTTTTGTACATTGGAACAATTCGGATTAATTATGGTAAGTTAAGGACAAAACTATTTCGGGATACAAAGTCGGGATTCTTGACCTTTGATTTTATTTTGAGATATAAGTTGTGCATGAATTTATTGGTATGGAACAATTAGGAAAATTTGGGACCAAAAGTGATAAAATTGAAAGTTGAAAATCATCCACTTTTTCCATGTTGGCCGTGTATAGTGGGAGAGGGACCCCACACAATTTTGTATCATCTTTTAAGTGATCCAACTCATTAATGTGGGCCAAGGGGAGTGTACTCTTTATAAGATATTAAAAGATGACCACTAGTCATCTTTAGTTCATTTCAACACTTGCACAAAAAAAATTGAAGACCTCTCCATTGAAGGAGACTCTCGGCCAGCCCAAGGAGAAATCAACCCCCAATTTTAGCTCTTCCAAAATTATTCCATTGATGTAAACCCATTATTTTGAGGTCCCTAAGTAGCGTGGAAGCGTCGTTGGAGCGATCAACCCATTACTTTTCATCTTTTGGAAACCCTAGCCTATTGTGGAGTTGAAGAGTAAAGGTAAGATTTGATCTTGTTTATGTATTATGAAGGTTGTATGCTTGTTGTAGTATGGTAAATTGGATGAATATCATGAAATATAGTGTGTTGGAAGTGAGTTGGGTGTGTGGTGCTTTAGCCGTGTGAGTATGTGTGTGTTGTGTGTGTTGGGTTATGTTGAAACTATGAATTAATGCCTTGTTAGTGTATTATGATCATTGTAAGGTGAAGGAACGATTGAGAATCATCCATGTGTGTATGTTGGTGTGCTAGCCGAAAATGGGTCACCTTATGTGCCAAGAATCGAATTGATATCGCTTAATGTTTTAGTCGTCGTCGTTATGAATTCTATGTTGGAAATGAATGTTTAGTGACTCAAAATGATATTGTGATTGTTGCGGACTGATTTGGAGATTTTTGTACATTTAATGTAAATTATATATTGATGAGAATAACATTGTTAGAATGTGAATTGTGGATACAAATCATGATTTGAGAATGAGGAATGTGAAAAGTGGGGTTCTCGGTTTTGGGGCTGTTTTCGGCTGAATTGGAGAAAAATTTGGGTTGTTGGAAATGTTGTATGAATTGCTTAGAATGCCTTTAAATATTGTTGGTATGGGTTCGGGTTAGTATGTGAATGTATAAGCGTCGACGTTGGCTTGAATGCAAGTCGTCGAATTGAATTTATGTAAGTTGTTGAATAATGGAAAAGAAAGCTATTATTGTTATTTTGTCTTTCGGATTGGTTGTTGATGTTGTTAGGTTGGTTGTTGTTGTTGTTGTTGATTGATATGGCCGAGTTGAATTCTCGGGATAGCCTATTTATTGGGGAAATGCCGCCCAAATTTCGTAGAATTAAGGGCGAAATTGGAATTTAAGGCCCAAAAAGTCTTTAGCTAATGTTTGGCATTTTATGGTTTGTTTATAGATCGTGGGCAGCCAGAATCATAGGTTGGATTAGCTTGAGTTTGGATCATTTTGGAGAGCGTTTGAGGTATGTAAAGTAACCTTCCTTCTTCGGCATGCCTTAGTTAAAATAGGCTATGATATAAGCCTCGAGGAAACTCTATTCTCGCAATCCGAGCATGTTTATGAATCGCATTTGTTCTTTGGCATCCTTGCCTTGTCATGGCAAAACATTGATCCTTATGTTCTTGGAATTCATAATTAGTAAAGATTTCATGAAAGCTGATTTTTGTTTTAAAGTACATTCTTTAGCGATTCCAAAACTTCAAACGCTCATAACTTTCCCAGAAAAGCTCGGATTGCTTTGAGATTTTGGTAGGAGATTGTATGATATAGAATGAGTATGTTTTTCCATAAGCGGGCCCATCTTGGGTCTTTACTCGTCCGTGGGTCCCGCGACGCCCTTTTATGTAATTTCGATAACTTTTGAAAGAAAATGTTGTAATTGTTATTCCGATTTCAAATATGACTATTTTACTTATCTTTTGGATTATGACAATGATTTTATGCATATGATTCCTCACTACTCCGCTCGTGCCTACTATGATATCGTTCGCCGGTTCCCGGGCCGGTTTCCGTTGTCGTGCGCATTCGTGATATACTCCGGTGTTATCGTGTTTATGGTTCACCGAGATCCTTGATTGAGGGCCGGGTTCCACTTATATTTGGTGTGATGCTGTGTATGGCGATATGCTGTGTATGATATGTGACGGAGATTCGGAGATTTGAAACTTTACGGTGTTATGTCGTGTTATGGCGCCATTTGTTGCGGCCGACCATATTTCCGTGCCCTATGCATGATTTATATTTTGAAGTAACATTTTGATATTTTGGAAATGCATTTACTTTCGTACCTCTATTTCGATTTGAACTCGCATTTGTATACTACATTTTTCGCTTTGCATACTCGTACATATTTCCAAAATCGATCCCCTTTCTTCTATGGGGCCGCATTTCATGCCCGCAGTACGTACGCACGCTTTGGTGATCCACCTGTTTAGGACACCCTCTTCTGCTATTTGGAGTGCTCCTCTCATCCCGGAGCTTATATTTTTGGTATATATTTGTTCGTGCATTTGTATATATATATTTGTTCGGGGGGCACGGCGGGGCCCGTCCCGTCATCCGATTCTCGTCCGTCCGTTTAGAGAGGTCCGTGGGACATGTTTGTGGGTTGTGCCTACTTCCGTACGGTTGTGTTTGTATATGTTGTGTTTGGGCGATTCCATTCGCCGCGGCAGCCTTGTCGGCCCGCATATGTATACAAGTTGTTTTGCTGGCCCTGTGTGGCCTTGGTTGGTATTTTCTGTACGCAGGGTTATTTTGGATAGTCCGTAAAACAAAGGAAACTCTGCCAAAATTTTTCTGGAAATTATATAAATTTGGAACACAGCCTTGTTGGCTTCTGTTATATACCTGGATATGTTTGATATTATCTGAGGAAGCGTTTCCTGTGTGACTCCGGGGTGGGTCCATGGCCTATCACGGCCGGGTACGTAGTCGGTTTGTCCCGAGTGTGATCGTGTCTAGTAAAGTCTTGTTTAGGAAAGCTACGGCATTTAGGATGTTGTCTTTTCTTCTCGATCTTAGATCGTGCGATAAGGGTTATCGGACGACTCCTTCTCGACAAATGTTCTCGTTTTCAGCGATGCTTCCGAGGAAGGCCGACCCAAAAGGGCAAGCTAGCGGGAGACCAGCCGAGCCCGGGTGACTACTAGGGCTCGTGCTCGACAGAGCCGGATATTGTGCCTCCGACGGCTAGTTCTCGCTACGCCGCCGCATCGGAGAGATTTGTAGCAGCTACGCCCTGCAAGCACGGGGCGGCTCCACCGCCGCCTCCCGCGGCACCGTACCTCCGGTTCCCCGGCCTGTGTGCGTACGATGGGACCCTACGAGAGGCGGTACGCTTGTTGACTCGGTTAGTAGCGGGCGGTGTCCCCGCGGGAACGGGGAGCGAGGGGATGATCGCGTGGACGGGCGCGACGATCACGGGGCCCGTGATTTTCTACTTTGTGGGCCACCAGAGTTCTTTGGGTCAAAGCCCGCAGAGGACCCTCATGAGTTCATCCGACAGATGCGCGTACCCCGCGATTGATTAGTGCATCCGAGACATGAGAGTCGGTTGAGATGGCGTCATACCGGTTACACGATGTACAGCCTAATGGTATGAGTCGTGGATGCCGAGAGGCGAGGGTGCCCCTCCGGTACCGTACGGGGCGATTTTACCGAGGCTTTTCTCGGCCCATTTTCGCCTCCGGAGGTGAGGCGAGCCGGGGTAGACCGATTTAGTCCGTTGAAGCAACAAGGTGCCGACCGGGAGTACAACTTAGAGTTTGATTCACCGGACAGATATACGCCGCATATGTAGCCAGTGACCGACCGGATGAACAGAGATATATAGTGGGGCCGGATCGGTTACTTCGTTGATAGGCGCGGGTGTTAGCGACTCGGTCCGTGTGGATATCGCCCGCATACGTGCCCACGCCCGGGGCACGGAGGATAGACGCGAGAGGGCGCCGGCCGATAGAGTTGATGACGAGGGGGTCGCCCCGAGGGCCGCATCATCCGGGTATCCGGGGATTCCGAGGCGAACGGCCCTCGCGGCGAGCCGTGTGTCCTCCCCGGCCAGCACGGGGGCACACCCCCGCGGTTTTCGGCTAGGAGATCCGATGGCGCGGGTTATTCGAGGCCGGCCGAGCTCCGAGGTTTTTCGGGCTCACGGACGGACGAGGTTCCGAGCGGTCGGACGAGACCTCCCAGACCTCCGTGTTCCTACTGTGGGAGACAGCATCCAGGAGAGTGCTTTCGCTCCACGGGGGCGTGCTTTACTTGCGGCCGTCAGGGCCATCAGATGAGAGACTCTCCGGTTAGAGGTGGTACGTGCGGTTCGGCTCGTCTACCGGATCGGCCGTGGTTCATCTTCGTCCTCGGTAGCTATGCGCCCGGGGCGAGGCACACCGCATCGCAAAGCCGAGGCGAAGGGTCGTGGTGGAGTTCTGGTTCTAGCGGTCCTTCGAACCGCATATATGCTTTAGCCGACCGACAGACCGAGGAGGCGTCGCCTAATGTCTCAATGGTATACATTGGTTTTCTCTCGAGATGTGTATGCACTGATTGATCCTGGTTCTACATTATCATATATTTCTCCCCTTGTTGCTAGTAAAATTGGGATAGAATCTGAGTCGATAGAGCCTTTTGAGGTAGCTACACCAGTAGGGGATTCTGTTATAGCCAGTCAGATTTATAGAGATTGTTCAGTGATTATCTGTGGCCGCTGTACTAAGGCCGATTTGGTAGAGTTAGATATGACCGAGTTCGACGTGATTATGGGTATGGATTGGCTAGCTTCTTGTTATGCTACCGTTGACCGTCAAAAGAAGATAGTTCGATTAGTCGGGGAACCGCTTATAGAGGGGGAAGAGGAATAATACAGCATCACCGAGGGGTAAGTTTATTTCATACCTCAAGGCCAGAAAAATGATCAGAAAAGGCTATATTTATCATCTGGTCCGTGTCCATGATTTAGAGGCAGAGGCACCGACTCTTCGCCGTCGGTCCGGTGGTTAATGAATTTGTAGATGTATTCCCGTATGAGCTTCCTGTGTCTTCCCCCGAGCGGGAGATAGAGTTTGCTATTGATTTATTGCCAGATACTCAGCCTATCTCTATTCCTCCGTACAGAATGGCACCGGCAGAATTAAAAGAATTGAAAGAGCAGCTGAGAGATCTATTGGAGAAGGGTTTTATTTGGCCTAGTACATCGCCCTGGGGAGCGCCGGTATTATTTGTGAGAAAGAAGGATGGATCGCTGCGGATGTGCATTGATTACCGGCAGTTGAACAAGGTAACCATCAAGAATAAATATCCCCTCCCCAGGATTGATGATTTGTTTGATCGGTGTAGGTGCCGGTGTATTTTCGAAGATAGACTCGCGGTCGCTATCATCGGCACGGTACGAGAGGCCGATATTCCCAAGACGACATTCAGACCAGTATGGGCACTATGAATTCGTAGTTATGTCTTTTGGCCGACTAATGCCCCCCGGTATTTATGGACCCGATGAATGGGTATTCGACCGTTCTTGGATATGTTTGTGATCGTATTTATCGATGATATTCTGGTTTATTCTGGGTGGCGACGGCAGTACGAGACTATTGAGGACGGTACTTGGCACACTTCGCACAGAGGTTATATGCTAAATTTTCCAAATGTAAATTCTGGTTATCTTCAGTGTCATTTCTGGGACATATTATCGGAGCTGATGGCGTCCGGGTGGATACCCAGAAGATTGAGGCCGTCAAGAATTGGCCTGGCCCACGACGCCGACCGAGGTGCGTAGCTTTAATCGGGGTTACCCGGTTATTACAGGAGATTCGTAGAGAATTTTGCTTCGATCTCGGCCGCCTTTGACAAAGCCGACTCGAAGGGGAGCAAAGTTCTTAATGGTCCATGCTTGCAAGCGTAGCTTCCGAGCTTGCCGAAAGAGAAATTGACTACGGCTAAAATCCCTAACACTTCCCGAGGGCGAGTATGGGTATGTGATTTATTGTGATGCCTCCGAGTATTGGTTTGGGGTGTGTGTTGACGCAAACGGCTAGGTGATAGCTATGCTTCTCGGCACTCGCCTCGAAAACATGAAAAGAATTATCCTACTCACGATTTGGAGTCGTCGCGGTTATTCATGCTTTGAAGATGTGGAGACATTACTTATATGGGGTTCACGTTGATATTTATACAGATCATAAGAGCCTCCCGTACATCTTTAAGCGAAAGGAGCTGAACTTGCGACAGAGGAGGTGGTTAGAGTTGTTAAAAGATTATGATGTTGATATTCTCTACCATCCGAGGAAAGCTAATGTTGTGACAGATGCACTTAGTCGCAAGTCTATGGGCGCCCCTAGCAGACGTGCCATCAGAGAAGAAAGGAATGGTTCGCGATATTCATCAGTTGGCTAGTCTTGGAGTTCGTTTGGCCGATTAGGAGATGTTGGGGTTTCTGTTCGAGGTATTGCTGATGTTATAACCCGCATTTTAGTATAATCGGATAATTCGAAACAATCGCGGGAAGACAACAAGCGAGGCCATATTTTATTTTGTTTGGCATATGAGTTGATTATGAAAAATTTAGAAGTGGAATTAATGAGGAAGGTCAAGGGCAAAAAAGGAAATTCGCAATATGACTCGTGGAAATATGGAGAAAAATGAAGGGCAAATTTGGAAGTTGGAAAAAATTTTGTTTTCATGAATTACAAGAACTAGCCTAATAATTGGGCTTGGAATTTTTTTTAAGAAAATTTGAAGGCCCAACCGGCCATGTAGGGGGGTCCAAGCCCACAATGAATTAAGCTTGGTCAATAAATAAGATGACTAAGTCATCTTTGATCCATAATTCTCTAGAAATTTCAAGAAAACAAAAAGAAAGAAAAGAAGGAGAAAAATTCAAGGGGCCATTCGGCCATAGCAAGAAATTCCAAGGAAAATTGATAAAATTCTTTCAAAAATTAATTTCTACCAAGTAGAGAGGTGCACAACAAGGTGAAGTTGTTGTTGGAACAAGAAAGGTTCAAAATCATACAAGTTGCCAAGAGTTAGGCAAGTGAGAAGTTGAAGAAGAAAGGTAAATTCTAATCTTGTTTTATGTGTTATACATGGTTTATATGTGTTGTAGTATGCTAAAATGGATGAAATTCATGGAGGAGAGAAATATAGTACTTGGCCGTGTATATATACATATGTGTAGGAAATATGAATTGAATTTTATGTGGTAATCTAGTTGTAGTTATGGTGGAATTTGTATTAGAAGTGAAAGTTGAATGAATTAGTGGAAATTGGAAATTGTAGTGTGTGGTGTGTATGTGGCCGTGTATGCCTATGTGTGTGTGGAGACCATGTGATAATTATTTTATTTAGTGTTTGGTTGTTATTGTTGTGAATGTTATGTGGAAAATGGAAGTTGAATGATGTTGGAGAGATTGTAGTTGTGCATGCATAATGTGTGAAGCCGTGTATGCATGGTGTGTGTGTGGCCGTGCATATGTGGTGAATTGTGAAGGAATAATGAGCAAGTTTTACTTAATATTTTAGTTGTTGTGTTGTAGATTTTATATTACAAATAGAGGCTTGATAAGTTTGGTGAAGTGTTGTAAGTGGAAGAAAGTGGTAAATTGAGATTATGTATCTTGAATTGAACATGTAAATTGCTAGTGTGGTTGTGGAGTTTATATTGTTAGTTTGGCCGGGTTTGAATTCCCGGATTGTCATTGGTTAAAGTTTGGCTATGTTGAATGTTGAGGGTGGTATATTTACAGAGGAAGTGTCGCCAAAATTTCGGTAGCCAAGTGGTTCCTTAAGATTCTAACTCTAAGTATACTAATGAGAGTTTTGGTAAACATGACCAATTCGCATTTTCGACGAGATTGCAACGTAAATTTGAAGTAGCAAAAGGAGTGGAAAGAGGTATGTAAGGCTTCACCCTTCTTTCTATGGCATGTCTTAGACGTACTAAGGTGGATACGAGCCTCGGGGACCGTTCCTTTTCTCGAAATCCAAGATTGAAATTAACCACTATTCATTCAATGAAATTGAATTAGAAATTGCGCAAATTGTTGGAGAAATTTCCTAGACCTCTAGAACTTATACAAATAGGACCCGATTACTCTAAGATCCTCATAAGGGACGCCATGAATCATAATATATGTAAATTTGATATGCCGCCTCAATTGGCCCGAGGTGGGCCCCACTGTTCCCGGATCTTCTTTATTGTTCTATTTGACTTATTGTGAAGTAGAATCTAAAGGAAACTTTTGGGTTATCATCTCGACTATTAAGAGATAGTTGTTTTAATTAGTCCAATGATTCCAAGGCTTGTTTTCCTATCTAAAAGTTTAAAAATGTTTTTCTAAAATATTTATTCTTCTCTAAATCAAAGTTTTACAATTTTTGAAAATCTTTATAATTAAAACGACGACTATGATTCTATGATAGAAACAATGATGCCGAAGATGAGAGAACGTCTATGACATCACATGACATAATATGATATGATAGGACGTGATACGATATATGACATGTATATGTATATAAGATATATATATATGAACATGGGGTGGGGGAAAGGGATACATGTATATGTGGGGAATGGGAAGGGAAACATGTTTCATTGCCACCTGGTCAGCTGGCTTATCGTCCCGGACGCGGGATGCCCGGACGCGGGATATATGGGCGAGCCGATATATTCGGTGCTATGTGGGCGAGCCGACGTTGTTCGGTGCTATGCTATGCCATGATATGCTATGATACGCTATGCTATGTCATGATATGCTATGATACGCTATGCTATGCCATGATATGCTATGATACGCTATGCTATGTCATGATATGCTATGATACGCTATGCTATGCCATGATATGCTATGTGTCACGACCCAGCTAGGGGCCGCGACGGGTACCCGAGGCTACCCACGAGCACCTCTCATTCTATTCTTAATCATCCTCTATTAAAGCTCTCTGCTCACTAATGCATAATTTATAGAAAATCATGATTTATATAAGAACATAACTGCTTTATATACAAATGCCTTTCGGCCAAAATAACTGACATATATAGTGCAATGTTATCTCAAAAGACCATCTAACCCACACTGCGTATCTACGAGCCTCTAATCGATTTCTTTCATATATACGGAACAAGGCTCCGTTATACCCAAAATGAATATACATATATATACAACAAAAGAATAGCCATAAGCACCTCCGAACAAACGTGTGAGTGCTCTCGCCGTTCGTCGTAACTATAGATCCGGGTCGTTTCCGCCCTCCTCGCCACCAGGCATGAACACGCGTCCAAGAAACGACGCGCATTT
>NW_026714639.1:0-39440 GCF_029784015.1 Lycium ferocissimum | reverse complement strand
TGTACTACTTTTCTGTCCTCCTTATTTCCGTACGATCCTGTTTACTGTATTTTATGCTTTACATGCTCAGTACATATTCCGTACTCGACCCCTTTCTTCGAAGGCCGCGTTTCATGCCACGCAGGTACGGATACACGTTTGGGTGAGCCGCCCGACCTAGGATTCCTACTCAGCCGTCTTGGAGTGCTCCTTTTGTTCCGGAGCCTATACATTGGTACAAATCCTTCTGTTATATATACATATGTCTATGTTTATTCAGGGGTACGGCGGGGCCCTGTCCCGTCATGTGATTTTTGTTATTATTCTTAGAGGCCTGTAGACATAGATGTGGGTTGTGGGTAGCATCGTTCAGTGGTGTTTGCGTTCTGTATATTCTCAGATTGTGTATATGATATACGTATATATGTGTGCGCGATGTTGTGCCTTTATGTACGTATAAGTTCTTATTATGTTTGCTATGATCCGATTATAGTTGATAGGTGGGTACGAGTGCCCAATTCGGGCACTAGTCATGGCCCACGGGGCTGGGTCGTGACATCTGATAGAATCGAAGACATTTTTAAAGAGTCAAAGTTGCGGGTTTTTCTCAAAATTCACGGTAAAGACGAAGCAGGCCGTTACATCAGATACCAATTAAATAACCGTTCGTCGTCGAACGGCAAGGTAACGAACATGCATGGACAGGTAACAAATTTGGCAGCCAGGATCATAAATCGTACGTTCATACCTTTATATCTAGAACTCAACGGAAAAGAAATAGAATGAACAACATAGCCACGAAACTTTTTATGACTTAGCGTAATCAGATATAACTCAAATCGAAAATTAACCGATTTTATACTAGATCATCCCGGGTTAGTGTACCCAACACTATACTCGTGATTTAAAACTGACTCTTACAAACCGAACTCTAACTACGAAACGATAGGAATCGCTGGATTACATACGTCTCCAAAATAACATAACAAAAAGAACTCAAAGAGAGTGAGCAAATAACTAGAGGTCCATTATGCAGGTGTAAAACTCGAAGTACCTTGAAACGTATCAAGAATTTTGAGACAAAGATTTGGTCTGGACACTACAGATGCTATCAGAGTGCTGTGGCGGCTCCGTTATGGCGATAAGGGAATCATTACGGTGGTAAGAACAGGATTATAAAGATGGCGCTACAGCGGCATAGAATACCTCTGTAATTCCGCCGCAGCAGCGGTATAGTTGTCGCTACAGCGGCAATTGCTGAGACAGAAATTAAAGAGGCAGTAGCCTCTCCCCCTTCACTTCCCATTATTCCCGCACACGAAAAATCTCTTCACATTCCTCAACACTTTAACTCCCCCTCCTAATCTACCTTAAATAAAAATTCCCCTCACCCTTAACCTTCCCACTCAACACAAAAACAAGAGTCCCACTCACAATTACTCTCAAACACAAGAGAAAAAAGAAAGGGTTCAAGGCAAAATCTCAACTTTCATCCACTCTCTCAAATCTTCAAAACAAAGGTAAGCATTCGTTCCCCTCATCTTGTAGTTAAATAGTAAAACAGAAATTCCAAGTAAACAAGCTTAGAAAGACCGAATTTAGTAGTTAAAAGTTAGGATTTTTGGGTTTTGTTGATGAACTACTAGGACATAAAATAAGAGAAATCGGAACTAGTTAATCGTCAGAATAATCTTCCCTTCGAATGTAGAGCAGTTATAGCACTGATTTAGGCCATAAAACTTGAACATAATAAAGGAAATTCCTTGAAGAAGGCTTTTGGATTTTCTCAAAATTCAGGTTTGTTTGTTGTTAGAATTGCTCTGCAATAGGGTTAGAACTTCATGCAAACTTGTTTTCTGCTCGATCCGTGCATAAAAATAACTTTTTGAGTCAAAATTTGGTGTTGAAAATCTAAAAATGTTTTGGAGTTTTTGGGGACGATGATACCAGCGGGGCAGCATTGGGCGACATTGCTGCAATGGTCAGCGCAGTCGTGGCACTTGGTCGACCGCTATAATGGTCCCTAGGAATTTTTGTGCAGGACCGCTGTGGCGATCAGCGACTCTTTATTGCGGCACTGCTAGAGCTGTCTGCAGACCGCTACAGCGGCCCCTGCAGATTCTGCACCTGAACAATTAAGCGGCAGGAATAGATTTTGTTTGAGTTTTTCAAGATGTTCTTACTAGAATGATGCGAACCTGATAAGACATGAATTTAACACATTTCCAATTCTTTTACAGGCAAGATGTCACAGAACCAAGAAGAGAATCAACAAGTCCAAGAAGAAGAAGAGATCCCCTCATACGAGAGAGAACCGACTCCGGAGAGCAAAGCGAGATACACTTGCGTTGTACCTATGCCCTTGTTTTTGAGAGGGGCTTTGATATGATCAATGCGGTTCGTGGGCTCCGAGTTTGTTTTCCGGACTAAAATGAATCAAATGGGCCCTGGCAGTCGAGGATCCGGGTTTTACAATGAGAGTTGGAGTGCCAGGAATTTTATCTTTGTGCGCCTACGATCGGCCCAGGTTGGACATATTTACCTCAGAAATTTCATGTCATTGTGTCGTAAAGGGACTAACATGAGTTAAGAGATATATGATGTCCTTACAAGTAAGAAGGAGTACTTAATGATTTTATTAAGATTCCAAAGATATCTGAGGCAAGAGAAGAAAGTTCGTTAGAGAGAGTTAAGTTACAAAGGGGTGTACTCCGTGTACAAATGCATCAGTAGGCATTCTGGGTAAATTATGGAGTTAGAAGTTGAACGAATCAAATCGACGAAATCCAAACTGAATCAGGGAAACCTGCAGACATCAGAAAACGTTGACGGACCATCGATATGTCGACGAACCGTCGAAGCGCATCGTCAACATGTTTTTGCAATCTGGAATATGCAGGCGCAAGGGCAAGTGAAGTATTTTCTTTGGTGCAAGGATGCTCTCTAAGGTTTATGTAAACCAAGAATCTCTTTGGTGTTGAAGTTGGGTTTTTCTCCAAGTGAAGTATTTTCATCCAAAGTCCATTCCTACATCATCAAAGGTGAGTTTCATGTTCATTACATGTTATTAAGAGTATTGAGGGGTTGAATGACTTGGATTAAGAAAGAAAATCGAATATGACCTCCAAATATGGAAGTAATGGTATTTTGAGTAGTAAATTATGTTGAGTTATGATTCTTAGTAAGAGATGTGTATAAAATCGTTATGAATGATGTTAGTAACATTGAAGAAGTATTATATGAAGAACAAAAATGATGTTGTATTATAGTTATGGTTATGGATGATTTTGGAAGTGAATTGGAGAAGTGAACGATATTTAACTTGAGAAATCTATTGATTATGATATTATGAGTGTCGCTAGTGATGTTTGGGAGTTGTTATATTATATGGATAAAGTTGTCGAAACAAAGGAAATGCTGCCCAATTTTCACTAACCTTTTAGTCGCTTTAGATTAGACTTAAGCATGTTTTAATGATCTAATGTAGTACGAATCCTCTTGAATGTAGAGTTGTGAGCTTGCAAGAAGAACGATTAGTTATTAAGGAGACGTAAAGGTATGTAAGGCTAGTACCCTTCTTTCAAGGCAAGACTTCAATATTATGATTTCTTTCCTATATTCCCATGACCTTCTTACATCCCAAAAGATGAGAGTTAAAGATTCTTAAGAGCTTCTTATGAGATATGTTCTATGATAGTGTTGTTGATAATGATGCTTTCATGAGCTTGATAATCCTATGTTTGTGATTTCATTGATGGTATTCCTTGTTGTTGCCTCACGTCAAGATTTTAGTTCTTTCAAGGTGAGGCGTAGCGATGATGATTGTTCTATAACATAATCAGAGGTTCCCGACCTTACGTCACTCCGATAGAGTAATAGCCTTTGTTTGAGCTCCCATGCATGTTTTAGCTTATGTATATGTAAGATTACACCGCTCCTATATGGCCTGGTAGCACCACTACGGTAAGCATAGTGGGCGGCTTATAGATGATTACACCATGCCTAGACGACCGGGCAGCACCGCTAAGGAGGGCGGCTTACTACACCGTGTTTATATGGCATGAGCAACACCACTAGTGGGCGGCGTGAGATAGTTACCCCGGACGCGGGCTAATGACATTATCGATTCAGACAATTTATGTATGTATGTGTGATATCTTTTAAAGGTAAAAGTGAGCATGCATGACTCCGCCTCAAGAGGCAAGTAGTTACAGTTATCTTTTCTTCTTATGCTTTCTACATTTCCTTGTTATGTTATCATATATTCCTTACATACTCAGTACATTGTTCGTACTGATGTCTTTTTCTTTATGGATGCTGTGTTCATGCCCACAGGTAGACAGGGAGATGGTGCAGCCACTTAGGAGCTTTTTCAGCGAATTTGCAGGAGCACTCCACTAGTCCGGAGTAGCCATCTCTTGGTATATTCTTTTGTGTACAGGGGCATGGCGTGCTCCTGTCTCGCCCTTATGGTTACAGTATTCCAGTTAGAGGCTCGTAGATACCTATGTGTGGGTTGTAGATGCTATGTGACCTTCTTCATTGTATATTTTGTACATCATTTTTGTAGCCTTACGAACCTATGTTATATACATGTTTTGTGAAATATTTGGAGGCTGTTTCATGATAAGTCTTGCGTTGAGGATGATGCATGTGCCCAGGTTGAGTATGATAGATAGCATGATGAGTGGTGCTCGGTGGTAAGCTCCGGATACCCATCATATCCTACTAGTTGGGTCGTGACAAAAGTGGTATCAGAGCAGTTCCATCCTAAGGCGTGTCTACGAGCCGTGTCCAGTAGAGTCTTGTTTATGGGTGTGAAGATCGTCACACTTTTGAATGAGAGGCTGCATGGCATTTAAGAATAATGATCGTCTTTTTTCTTCATAGATCGTGTAATAGAGCTATGTTATAAGATTTCCTTTTTCCCCTAATTGCGCGTTATGATTTCGGCGATGCCGGTAAAGAAGAAAGCAACGTTGCCAAAGAACAAAGGCTAAATAGGAAGGCGGAATGAACAGGAGTCCCCGGTAAATATAGAAGAGGGTGAGTCCCACAATGAGGCTCCGTCTCATACCTCTCACACTCCGCCTGTTTTAGAGTAGCATAAAGGAGCCTCCGCTCCAGCTCCAGTGCCTCCAGTTCCTCCATCGGGTGCTTCGGGTCAACAGATGATCGAGGCTATTCAGCTATTGACTCTGCTAGTTGCCGCCCAGGCTCAGCGGTAGAGTGGGGGTCCGGGTGATAGAGCCACTAGTTCCAGAACCCATGATTTGATGAGTTTGAACCCGCCAAAATTATTCGGGTCAAAGTCGGATGAAGACCAGCAGGGTTTTATAGATGAGATGTTGAGAACGTTGAGGATCATCCATGCTTCTGATACTGAGTCCGTAGAGTTGGCATCCTATAGGCTCCGTGATGTGGCGGTTCTTTGGTACAATAATTGGATTTCTTCAAGAGGGGAAAATGCACCTCCCCCAATTTGGCAAGAGTTCGTGAATGCTTTCATTCGTCATTATTTGCCACCCGAAGTCCGTCGAGCTCGAGCTGATAAGTTTCTGAATCTAAAGCAAGGGAATATGAGTGCTCGCGAGTATAGTCTCCATTTTAACTCATTAGCTAGATATGCTCCAACTATGGTAGCCGATATGGGAGACAGAGCACATCTATTTGTGAGTGGGCTAGGGCCATATTTGTTCAAAGATTGCTTGACAGCTTCACTGCAGGAGGGGATTGACATTTCCCGTATTCAGGCCCATGCCCAGGACTTAGAGGAGTAACAGCAGTCGCACCGAGGTGAGCGTGATATTGAAAGAGGGCATAGTAAGCGGGCCAAATCTGCTGGTGCTAGTAGTGAGTGTAGAAGGAGTCAGAGGCAGCCATTTCCCAGATATTTAGGCCAGTCTGCGATTAGTGCACCTCCTCGATTTTCGGGCAGGAGATTTGACCTCCCCATTTGTTCAGGATAGGGTCAGAGTTCAAGAGTATCGGGTTCTCAGTTTGGAGGAGATTCTAGTGAGAGGAGATCAGCGGTCTCACGATGCAGTCAGTGTGGTAGATTACATTCAGGTCAGTGTCATCGAAGTTCAAATTCATGCTATGCCTGTGGTCAGGTTGGACATACGATGCGTGATTGTCCATCGATGGGTGGCAGAGTTGGGGCTCAGCCTACAGGATCGGTAGCAGGTTCTTCTTCGTCCGTGCGCCCCATAGGACAGACTCCCTAAGCTTTAACAGGCTGTGTTAGGGGCAGAGGGATAGCTCCCGGTTTAAGTGGCCCTCAACGACCTACTGTATTTATGCTTATGCGCGGATGACATGATCTCGAGTCACTCCCCACGATGTGGTTACGGGTATATATCCATATTCTCTCATGATGTTTATGCCCTGATTGATCCGGGTTCTACGTTGTCTTATATCGCTCCTTATATTGTTGGACTTATTGGGTTGAAACTGGAGTTAATCAAACCCTTTGAAGTGTCTATTCCTATTGGTGACCCAGTAATAGCTAGACAGGTCTATAGAAATTGTGTGATTGTGGTATGTGATCGTCAGACTAAAGCTGATCTGATTGAGCTAGAAATGTTAGATTTTGATGTGATTATGGGCATGAATTTGTTGTCCTCTTGTTATGCTAATTTGGACTGCAGAACAAAGGTGGTTCCATTCAAATTCCCAGGGGAACCAGTGCTTGAATGGAAAGGTAACACAACATCTCCAAGGGGTAGGTTTATTTCCTATCTCAAAGGAAAGAACATGATTGCAAAAGGCTATATTTATCATTTGGTCTGGGGTTCATGACACCGAAGCAAAGCTTTCGACTTTTTAATCAATCCTGATAGTAAATGAGTTTCTGAATGTATTTCCAGATGAACTCCCAGGTCTTCCACCAGAACGGGAGGTCGATTTTACCATTGATGTGTTGCCGGACATCGAGCCCATATCTATTCCTCCTTACAGAATGGCTCTAGTAGAATTAAAAGAGCTAAAGGCACAACTGAAGGATTTAATCGAGAAGGAATTTATTAGGCCCAGTTCATTACCATGCGGAGCACCTGTCCTATTTGTAAGAAAGAAAGACGGCTCCCTACGAATGTGCATTGACTACAGACAGTTGAACAAGGTGACAATCAAGAATAATATCCACTTCCGAGAATCGATGATTTGTTTAATCAATTACAAGGGGCTAAGTGGTTTTCCAAGATAGATCTAAGGTCAGGATATCACCAAGTGAGGGTCAAGGAAGAAGACAATCCGAAGACGTCTTTCAGGACTAGATACACTCATTGGTGTTGAAGTTGGGTTTTTCTCCAAGTGAAGTATTTTGATCCAAAGTCCATTCCTACATCATCAAAGGTGATTTTCATGTTCATTACATGTTATTAAGAGTATTGAGGGGTTGAATGACTTGGATTAAGAAAGAAAATAGAATATGAGCTCTAAATATGGAAGTAATGGTATTTTGAGTAGTAAATTATTTTGAGTTATGATTCTTAGTAAGAGATGAGTATAAAATCATTATGAATGATGTTAGTAACTTTAAAGAAGTCTTATATGAAGAACGAAAATGATGTTGTATTATAGTTATGGTTATGTATGATTTTCGAAGTGAATTAGAGAAGTGAACGATATTTAACTTGAGAAATCTATTGATTATGATATTATGAGTGTCGCTAGTGATGTTTGGGAGTTGGTATATTATATGGATAAAATTGTCAAAACAAAGGAAATGCTACCCAATTTTCGTTAACCTTTTAGTCACTTTAGATTAAACTTAAGCATGTTTTAATGATCTAATGTAGCACGAATCCTCTTGAATGTAGAGTTGTGACCTTGCAAGGAGAACGATCAGTCGTTAAGGAGACGTAAAGGTATGTAAGGCTAGTCCCCTTCTTTCAAGGCATGAATTCTATATTATGATTTCTTTCCTATATTCCCATTACCTTCTTACATCCCAAAAGATGAGAGTTAAAGATTCTTAAGAGCTTCTTATGAGATATGTTCTAAATTAGTGATGATGATGATAATGGTGCTTTTATGAGCTTGATAATCCTATGTTTATGATTTCATTGATGGTATTCCTTGTTGTTGCCTCACCTCATGATTTTAGTTCTTTCAATGCGAGGATTAGCGATGATGATTGTTCGATAACATAATCGGAGGTTCCCGACCTTACGTCACTCCGATAGAGTAATAGCTTTTGTTTGAGCTCCCATGCATGTTTTAGCTTATGTATATGTAAGATTACATCGCGCCTATACGGACAGGAAGCACCACTACAGTAAGCGTAGTGGGCGGCTTATGGATGATTACACCGTGCCTAGACGGCCGGGCAGCCCCGCTACGGCGGGCGGCTTACTACACCGTGTTTATATGGCACGGGCAGCATCACTAGTGGGCGGCGTGATATGGTTACCCCGGATGTGGGAGGCCCGGATGCGGGCTAATGATGTTATTAATTCAGATAATTTATGTATATATGTGTGATATGTTTTAAAGGTAAAGGTGAGCATGCATGACTCCGCCTCAAGAGGCAAGCAGTTACAGTTATCTTTTCTTCTTATGCTTTCTATATTTCCTTGTTGTGTTATCATATATGCCCTACATACTCAGTACATTATTCGTACTGACATTCTTTTCTTTATGGACGCTGTGTTCATGCCCACAGGTAGGCAGGGAGACGGTGCAGACACTTAAGAGCTTTTTCAGCGGATTTGCAGGAGCACTCCACTAACCCGGAGTGTCCATCTCTTGGTATATTCTTTTGTGTACACATTGGGGCATGAAGGGGTCCTGTCCCGTCCTTATGGTTACAGTATTTCAGTTAGAGGCTCGTAGATACCAATGTGCGGTTTGTAGATGCTCTGTGACCTTCTTCGTTGTATATTCTGTACATCATTTTTGTGGCCTTATGAGCATATGTTATATACATGTTTTGGGAAATATTTGGAGGCTATTCCATGATAAGTTTTGCGTTGAGGATGATGCATGTGCCTAGGTTGAGTATGATAGATAGCATGATGAGTGGTGCTCGGTGGTCAGTTCCGGGCACCCGTCATGGCCCACTAGTTGTGTCGTGACAAATTCCCCTAATCCGGAGATCATAATTCAGGGCACTAGGGTGAGAGTTGGGACAAAAGCAATCAATATGGTGTACAAGCTTGAAAACAATCCAGAGGTGCCTTTCGCAGCTAAGGCGGCGGAGTAAGATTTGAGGTGGTTGGCTTCGGTGTTGGTTCACGAGAGCGAGATGAAACATGATATTTTTTATATCCCGTATTTTGTACGTTGGGACATTCCGAGCTAACCGCCATAAGTTAGGGACAAGACTATTTCGGGATACGAGGTAGAGACTTTTAACCTCCGATTTTGTTTTAAGGCACAAGTTGCTTATAATTTTATTGGTATGGAATATTAAGGAATATTAGGGATTAAAAGTTAATTAAGGGATGTTAAATATTTCATGAACCAAGCCACAAGTGGCCGTGTGGCTTGGGGTGGGCTCCCACCCATAGCTTGGCCAAGTTTGATTGATCCAAGCCATGAGTAGGGCATGGTCCACTTGGATGAATTATATATGTAGTCAAGTGATGACAAACAAATCATATTCATCATCTTTCACAACCTTAGAAACTTAGAGAAGCTTGGAGAAAAAAATAGAGAACCATTCGGCCATAGCTAGCCGAAAATTGGCGTCCCTAAGTATTGATCAAAAAATAATTTTCTTCTAGCATTTCAACCAATTGGAAGGTCCTTATTAACGTGAAGTAGTTGTTGGAGCAATCAAACCATTCGTTTTTGCCATTTACAACCCTAGCCAAGTTGAGAAGTTAAGTGGAAAAGGTAAGGTTTAATCTTCTTTTTCATGTTATGGATGGTTTGTGTATGTTGTAGTATGTAGAAATGGATGAAATTCACGGAACCATGTGTGTTCATGTTGAGCCGTGTAGGTGTTGTGTTGTGTAGGAGTGATGAACAAATTTTACTTTGTATTTTGGTTGTTGTTGTTGTGGATTCTATGATGAAAATGAAGGTTTAATGGTTCAAGTTGAAGTTATAATCGTTGTGGGCTGTTTTAGAAGCTAATGTGATTTTAATATAGTTTCTTATATTTATGAAAATGATGTTGTTAACGTGTGGATTCTTCGTGTAGTTCGTGAATTTGGAAGGAAGAAATGTGTTGTTGTTGTTCCTATTGAAATTGGAAGGTTTCGGGTGGTGTTGCATATTGGTTGGGTTGTTTTGAATATTGTGCGGATTGTTTGAAGTGTTCTTGAGTCTTGTTTGAATGGTTTCGGATTAGTACTTGAATGTGTGAGCATTGGTGTTGGCTTGATTGTATGTGGTTGATTTGAACGTAAATGGAATGTTGTCGAATTATGTAGAAAGGAGTTATTAATGTTAGAATGCATTTTGAATTAGTTGTTGATGTTGTTAATATGATTGTTGGTACTGTTGTTGATGATTTGGCCGAGTTGAATTCTCGGGGTTGTTGAATTCATAGGGGAAATGCTGTCCGAATTTTTGTAAATAAAGTGCTAGCTTGGGATTGAATTCCTAAGTACCTATGGCTGATTTTTAGTATCTAATGACGTTGTTGTAGATCTTGGGAAGCCCGAGACTTAAGTTCGGATTAGCTTAGGAAGCGGATGAGGTGTGTAAAGCTTACCCCTTCTTTGTTTTGGCATGTCTTAGATGTAAGTAAGATATGATACGAGCCTTGGGGTAACTCTATTCATAAGATCCGAGCATGTCTACGATTCTTATTCACTTCTTGATGTTAGCATTCCTAATATAGTCGAGCTATGGCCCTTGTGTCTTTTGTATGGTTGGATAGTAAATGTTGCATAAAGAGTTTTTGTTCCTAAAGGATTCTATGTTGAATAAGGTCCCTAACTTTCACAGACGGGCTCGGATCGCTTCGATACGTTCGTGGAGGGTTCTATAGTGAATAGTGTCCGTAACTTTCATAGACAGGCTCGGATCGCTTCGATACGTTCGTGGAGGGTTCTATAGTGAATAGTGTCCGTAACTTTCATAGGCGGGCTCGGATTGGTTTGATACATGTCCACGGTCCCCGAGACTTTCCTTTGTATAGTTCTAACGACATTTGAAAGATCTTAGCATGACTATCGTCTTAACCCTCGAGCGTTGGTTAGTCTACTTATTTATCGAGTCTCAAAATATAATTTATATACATATGATTACTCATTACTCTGCTTGTGCATTCCGTTGCTACATCTTTCACCGAGTCCCTCACTAGAGGGCCGGATACAGTATATATATTGTTATATCCCGTATTTTGTACATTGGGACAATCCGAGCTAATCACGATAAGTTAAGGACAAGACTATTACGGGATACGAGGTAGATACTTTTAACCACAATTTTGTTTTAAGGCATAAGTTGCTTATGACTTTATTGGTATGGAATATTAAGGAAAATTTGGGGTTAAAAAAATGAATTAAAGAAAGTTAGTAATTCATGAACAAAAGTGGCCAAGTGGCCGACCAAAGGGGTGTGGGCCATGGTTCATATGGATGCATATTATATGAGATAAAAGATGACCAATTAATCTTATATTCATCATCTTCCACCTTAGAAGCTTGGAGAGACTTGGAGAAAAAAAAAAGAAGGAGCATTCGGCCAAGACAACAAAAAAATTGACCGCTTGAAAAATTGATCAAAAAATTATTTTCTTCTAGCAATTCAATCAATTGGAAGGTCCTCTTTAACGTGAGATAGTTGTTGGAACAATCAAACCATTTGTTTGTGCCATTTACAACCCTAGCCAAGTAAGAAGATAAGTGGAAAATGGTAAGGTTTAATCTTCTTTTACATGTGTTATGAATGGTTTGTGTATGTTGTAGTATGTAGAAATGGATGAAACTCATGAAATTTTGCATGTTGATGTTGAGCCGTGTGTATGGGTTGTAGCCGTGTAGGTGTGTGTTGTGTAGGAGTGATGAATTAATTTTATTTAGCATGTTTGGTTGTTGTTGTTGTCGATTCTATGATGAAAATGAAGGTTTAATGATTCAAGTTGAAGTTATAGTCGTTTGTAGCTTGTTGTCGAAGCGAATGGAAATTTAAGATAGCATCTTGTATTTATGAGAATGACATTGTTAACGTGTGGATTGTTGGTGTAATTCATGAATTTGGGAGAGAGGAATGTGTTGTTGTTGTTGCTCTCGGGTTTGGGAAGGTTTCGGGTGGAGTGGAGTTTTGGTTCGGTTGTTTTGAATATTGTGTGGATTGTTTGTAATGTTCTTGAAACTTGTTTGAATGATCTCGGATTAGTACTTAAACATGTGAGCGTTGATGTTGGATTGAAGGTATGTAGTTGAATTGAATGTAAATGGAATGTTGTCGAATTGTGTAGAAAAGATTTACTAATGTTAGAATGCGTTTTGAATTCATTGTTGATGCTGTAAACATGGTTGTTGGTATTGTTGTTGATGATTTGACCGAGTTGAATTCTCGGGGTTGTTGAATTTACAGGGGAAATGCTGTCCAAATTTCTGTAGGTTAAGTGCTAGCTTGGAATTGAATCCCTAAGTGCCTATAGCTAATGTTTGGTATTTAATGACGTTGTTGTAGAACTTGGGGAGCCCGAGACTTAAGTTTGGATTAGCTAGGAAGCGGATGGGGTATGTAAAGCCTAACCTTTCTTTTTTTTGGCATGTCTTAGTTGTAGGTAAGTTATGATATGAGGCTCGAGGTAACTCCATTCTTACGAACGAGCATGTCTAAGATTCTTATTCACTTCTTGACTTTCGCATTCTTAATATGGTCGAACTATGGTCCTTAAGCCTTTTGTCTGGTTGGATAATAAATGTTGCATAAATAATTTTGTTCTAAAAGGACTCTGTAACTACGAACGACCGTAACTTTCATAGGCGAGTTCGGATCGCTCCGAAACGTTCGTAGAAGCTTTTATAACAAATAATGTCTCCAACTTTCATAGGCGGGCTCGGATTGGTTTGATACTTGTCCGTGGGCCCCGAGACTTTCCTATGTTTGGTTCTAACGACTTTCTGAAAGAACTTAATATAGCTATCGTCCCGACCCCGAGTATGATTACTTACTTGTACTTATTGAGTCCGTAATGATGATTTTATGCATATGGTTACTCACGACTACGCTCGTGCATCAATGTTGTATCTTTCGGCGAGTCCCAGGCCGGTTATGTTATCGTGCGCACTATGCTATATTCCGGAGTATGATGTGTTATGGTTCGCCGAGTCCCTCGCTAGGGGGCCGGGTTCGGTATATATATTCTGGTGTTATGATGTGTTATGGCGTTATGATGTGTTATGGGATATGTCGGGTTACGGAGATATGAAATCTTCTGGAGTATGATGTGTTATGGCGCCAATGACGGGTGGGCGACCATATTCCTTGAGCCCCCACCATGATTTATGTTTTAAAAGTAAATATTTTGGTATTATGGATATTGTACTTATTTTACGTACTTCTTGTTTCGGTTATGATTAATTTCTTGTATTTCATGCTTTGCATACTCAGTACATATTTCGTACTGACCCCCTTTCTTCGGGGGCTGCGTTTCATGCCCGCAGGTACAGACGCCCACCTTGGTGATCCGCAAGCTTAGGACACCTATTCTGCTATCTTGGAGTGCTCCTTTGTTCCGGAGCCTATATTTTGGTACAGACTCTTCCGTTGCATATGTATATGTTTATTCAGGGTTACGGCGGGACCCTGTCCCGTCATATGATTCTGTTGTTACTCTTAGAGGTCTGTAGGCATATATGTGGGTTGTGCATATTACTGTTCAGCTATGTTCGTATGATTTATGTTTTGGGAGGTCCCATTAGCCGTGGCAGCCTTGTCGGCTTGCGTTTGTATATATTTTGGGACGCTGTGCTTATGATAGCCTTGCTGGCTTCTGTGATACATAGCTTGTCCATGCGACAATTTGGAGACTACGTATGATCTTTGTATATGTGTAAGTATTTGTATGCTGATTCTGGTTATTGGGTATGTACGGGTGCCCAGCTCGAGCACTAGTCACGGCCTACGGGGTTGTGTCGTGACAAAAGTGGTATCAGAGCGGTTCGTCCTCGGAGTGTCTACAGACCGTGTCTAGTAGAGTCTTATTTATCGGTGTGTTGTGCACCACATCTATAAACAGGAGGATACAGGACATTTAGGATATTATCTTTCCTTCTGATCCTAGATCGTGCGATAGAGAGCGTATTATCGGGATGACCTTCCCTAACGAATTGTTATGTTTTCGAGCGTGCCTCCAAGGAAAGCGACGGCGCCCGAGAAGACAAGTCGACGACGGATAGAGAGACTAGCCGGGCCGGAGAGTTACTAGGGCCGTGCTCGGCCCGAGCTGAGGTTGTGCTCCGTCGGCCGAGCTCGCTACACCGCCACTACCCGAGGAGGAGTATAGGGCGGCGGCAGGCTGCGATCGAGGGCGGCTCCGCCGCCCGCTCCCGGGGTTCGAACACCGAGCTCCCGGGAGCCTCGGCCCGGGGGCGGAGGATAGGGCCATGCGAGATGCGGTCCGATTGTTGACAGTTGGTGGCGGGCGGGTCACGAGCACGGACTGGGAGGTGATCATGCAGACAGACATGATAGTTTGAGGGCCCATGATTTCTTGACTTGTAATCCTCCAGAGTTCTACGGGTCAAAGCCCGCGGAGGATCCCCAGGAGTTCATTCGGCAGATGCAGCGTGCGTTGAGGATAATTAAGGCTTTTGAGACTGAGTCTGTCGAGCTGGCTTCATATCGGTTGCATGATGTGGCGGCTAATTGGTATGAGTCCTGGGAGTTATCTAGGGGCGAGGGTGCTCCTCCAGCGGTGTGGGATGAGTTTACAGAGGCCTTTCTTGGCCACTTTCTGCCTCCGGAGATGAGGCGGGCCAGAGTTGATAGATTCCTACGTCTGAGGCAGAGTGGCAGGAGTGTTCGAGAGTACAGTCTAGAGTTTGACTCCTTGGCCAGACATGCACTAACTATTGTAGCCGATATGACTGATCGGATGCATCGATACGTGATGGGGCTGGATCGCTATTTGGTTGATAGCTGTATGGTGATGGCTTCCCAGCCTAGGATGGATATTGCTAGGGTACAGGCGTATGCCCAGGGGATGGAGGATGGACATAGAGGGCGTCAGCCCGACAGAGACCATGACAGGAGCCAGCCCAAGAGGGCTAGATCGGCCGACTATTCTGGAGAGTCCCGAGGCAGGCAGCCTCAGCAGCAGTATAGTAGGTATCCTTCCCAGCCAGCACGGAGTACACCTCCACAGTTTACGGGTAGGAGACCAGATAGTACAGGGTATTCAGGAGGGCGGTCAGAGCTCCAGGGCTTCGGTGTTCTCACTGTGGGAGGCATCACCCTGGAGAGTGTTATCGTGCTACGGGTGCTTATTTTTCGTGTGGCCGTCGGGGCCATCGAGGGAGCGTCCGCTTGGGGGTAGTCCGAGGTGGTGCGGCTCGGCCATCTTGGGTCGATTCTTGGTTCATCTTCCTCCCTCATGCGCTATGCGCCTGGTGGGGCGGGTATGCGGACACCGGCGGGCCGCGGTAGAGGCCGTGGCGGAGAGAGCTTCCGGTTCTAGCGGTCCCTCGAACCGCATATATGCCTTGGCTAGCCGGCAGGATCGGTGAGGCATCACCAAATGTGGTTACGGGTATATTACGATCTTTCCCGAGATGTATATGCATTGATAGACCCGGACTCCACTTTATCATATATTTTCCCCTTGTCGCTAGTAGAATTGGGATAAAACACGAACCGATAGAACCGTTTGAGGTAGCTACACCGGGTAGGGAGATTACATTATAGCGAGCGGTATATAGAGATTGTTCGGTAATTATATGTGACCGTTGCACCAAAGAAGATGCGGTAGAGCTTTGGATATGGTGAGTTCGATGTTATTATGGGTATGGATTGGCTAGCTTCTTGTTATGCTAACGTTGATTGTCAGAAGAAGGTAGTTCATTTTTAATTTCTAGGAGAACCAGTTATAGAGTGGACGGGAAATACAGCATCGCCGAGGGGTAAGTTTATTTCATACCTCAAGGCAAGGAAGATGGTTCGAAAGGGTTATATTTATCATCTGGTTCGTGTACATGACTTGAAAGCAGAAGCACCGACCCTTCAGTCAGTCCCAGTGGTTAATGAATTTTCAGATGTATATCCAGATGAACTTCCAGGTATTCCTCCTGAGCGGGAGATAGAGTTCACTATAGATGTGCTGCCAAACACTCAGCCTATATCTATTCCTCCGTACAGAATGGCACCTGCGGAATTGAAAGAACTGATGGAGCAGCTGAGGGATTTGTTAGAGAAGGGCTTCATAAGGCCCAGCACATCACCGTAGGGAGCGCCGGTATTGTTCGTAAGAAAGAAAGATGGGTCGTTGCGGATGTGTATTGATTATAGGCAGCTGAACAAGGTAACTAAAAAGAATAAATATCCCCTCCCCAGGATTGATGATTTGTTTGACCGATTGCGGGTGCTAAGTGCTTCTCAAAGATAGGCCTGCGGTCGCTACCACAGTGTGCGGGTAAGAGAGGCGAGATATTCCAAAGATCGCATTCGGGACCCGATATGGGCATTTTGAGTTTAGAGTGATGTCTTTCGGGCTGACCAATGCTCCAGCAGTGTTTATGGATCTAATGAATCGAGTATTCAAGCCGTTCTTAGATATGTTCGTGATTGTATTTATTGATGATATTCTAGTCTATTCACGATCAGAAGAGGAGCATGCGGACCATCTGAGGGCGGTACTTGGGGTGCTCCAGCACCAGAAATTGTATGCTAAATTCTCCAAATGTGAATTCTGGTTGACTTCAGTAGCATTCTTGGGGCATATCATCGGAGCTGATGGCATCCGGGTGGATACACAGAAGATTGAGGCCATAAAGAGTTGGCCTAGACCTACGACGCCTACTGAGGCACGTAGTTTTCTGGGATTGGCAGGCTATTACAGGAGATTTGTGGAGAAGTTTGCTTCGATTTCAGCACCTTTAACGAGGCTAACTCGAGAAACGGCTAAGTTCCGGTGGACCGATGCTTGCGAATGAAGCTTCCGATTCTTTGAAAGAGAAGTTGACTACGGCTCCGAGTTCGACTCTTCTACGAGGGACCGGATGGATATGTCATTTATTGTGATGCTTAGAGCGTTGGGTTAGGTTGTGTATTAATGCAACATGGCAGAGTTATAGCCTATGCCTCCCGGCAGCTCAGAAAGCACGAAAGAAATTATCCTACTCATGATCTGGAGCTAGCAGCGGTAATTCATGCTTTGAAGATATGGAGACATTATCTATATGGCGTCCATGTTGATATTTATACGGATCACAAGAGCCTCCAGTATATCTTTAAGCAGAAGGAGCTGAATTTGCGGCAGAGGAGGTGGCTAGAGTTGTTGAAGGACTATGATGTCGATATTTTATATCATCCTGGGAAAGCCAATGTTGTAGCAGATGCACTCAGCCGTAAGTCTATGGGTAGCTTGACGGACGTGCCATCAGAAAAGAAAGAAATGGTTCGTGAGATTCATCAGCTAGCTAATCTTGGAGTCCGTCTGGCCGATTCTGGAGATAGTGGGATTTACATCGAGGAATTCTAAATCCTCTATTATGGAAGAGGTAAAGCGACGTCGATATGAGGACCCGTTGGCACAGTACAGAGATGTAGCCCTTGAAAAGGAGAAGACCCCGTTCGAGATTACACCTGATAGAGCACTACTACACAGAGGCAGATTATGTGTACCTGAGGTTGTAGGGCTGCGGTGACAGATTATGGGAGAGGCACATTATGCCTATTATTCTGTTCATCCGGGATCAACAAAGATGTATCATGACCTCAGATGCTTGTATTGGTGGGATGGTATGAAGAGGGACATAGCCAAGTTTGTTGCTCAGTGCCTAAATTGCCAACAGGTTAAGATCGAACATCAGAAGCCGGGTGGATTGTTACAGGAGATGGAGATCCCGACTTGGAAGTGGGAAGCAATTAATATGGACTTCATTACAGGCTTGGCTCGCACTCACTAAGTATGATTCCATATGGGTTATCGTTGATAGGGTGACAAAATCAGCCCATTTTCTTCCGATCGGGACTACTTATTCGGTGAGGATTATGCCGGGCTATATATTAAGGAGATAGTAAGACTTAGAGGAAACTCCCACATCTATTCATCCGACATAGGTGAATTTACGATAACTTTTGGAGATCATTTCGGAAGGATTGGGGACACGGTGTCAGTAGTAAGGATAGGATTTCACCCTCGCCGACGGAATGCGAAGTACTATTTAGACCCTTGAGAAGATATGTTGCGGGCTTGTGTTATTGATTTCAGTAATAGTAATGATCACTTGCCACTTGTTGAGTTTGCTTATAATAATAGCTACCATTCTAGCATCCAGATGGCACCGTATGAGGCTCTGTATGGCAGGAAATGTAGGTCACCGATTGGCTGGTTCGATGTTAAACTAAGTTAATTAGCCCATATGATTCGATAAAGCGATTGACAAAGTGAAACTTTATTTAGAATGGTTAATAGCATGAGTCGACAAAGTCATACGGGGATAATCGACGACACTTAGAGTTCCATTGGTGATTGTATTGATAAAAGTGTCACCCATGAAGGATAAGTTATGAGATTCGATAAGAAGGGTAAAAGGTTAGAGGTATATTACCTTATCGGATTGTCGAACGGGCAATTGCCTATGAATTTGACCTACAATCGATTTGGGAGCAGCGAGGCATCCGGCGTATTCCACGTGTCTAAGGCTTCGCAAATGCATCTATGTGACCCTTCCAAATATTTCCCGTGAGGATATCTGATCGAAAAAAAAGTTATCCTACGAGAAGCACCTATAGCCATACTTCGTCGGTGAGAGTTGCGTATAAAGATGTGAGATAACGGAAATAATAGCGAGAACAAAACGAAGAGGAGATGAATTGGAAGAAGGAGATGAAGAAGTATCCCCACTTATTTCCAATGCCTACAGGTAATCTGAACTCTTAATTGATTATGTTGATTGATGAATGAATATGTGATGGCTATAAAAGGAACTCCCCCGAAACTTATAAGACCCCGGTAGACTAGTTTAATATTCGAGGACGAAGTTCAAATAGGGATGAGGATGTTATATCCCATATTTTGTATATTGGGATAATCCGATAACCATGATAAGTTAAGGACAAGACTATTTTCCGGACGGATATAGAGGTTTTATAAAAATTTTATTTTGGCACAAGTTACTTATGATTTAATTGGTATGGAATATTAAGAAAAATTTGGTAAAAGTTAATACTAAAAGAATTATTTCATGAACCGTAGCCATATATGGCCGTGTGAATGTGTGGGGCTACCACCCATGGCTTGGCTAATTTTGATTGATCCAAGCCATGTGTGGGGCATGGTACACTTGGATGAATTATATATCTCGGATACTAGATGACTAGCAAGACATATTCATCATCTTTTCAACACTTAGAAACTTTGAGACACTTATGGAGAAAAAGAAGAACCATATTTGGCCTAGCGAGAATTTGATGCCTACTTGAAGTTGATCAAAAAAATATTTTCTTCTAGCATTTCAACCAATTGGAAGGTCCTTATTAAGGTGGAGTAGTAGTTGGAGTCAACAAACCATTCGTTTTTGCCATTTACCACCCTAGCCAAGTTGAGAAGTTGAGTGGAAAAGGTAAGGATTAATCTTCTTTTTCATATTTTATGGATGGTTTGTGCATGTTGTAGTGTGTAGAAATGGATGAAACTCATGAAATCATGTGTGTTGGGGTTGAGCCGTGTAGGTGTTGTACGGTGTAGGAGTGATGAACTAATTTTATTTAGTATTTTTGGTTGTTGTTGATGTGGATCCTATGATGAAAATGAAGGTTTAATGATTCAAGTTGAAGTTGTAATCGTTGTGGGCTGTTTTAGACTCTAAGGTGATTTTAATGTAGTTTCTTGTATTTATGGGAATGGTGTTGTTAACGTGTGGATTGTTGGTGTAGTTCATGAATTTGGAAGAAAGAAATGTGTTGTTGTTGTTCTTATCGAGTTTGGGGACGTTTCGGGTGGAGTAGTATGTTGGTTGGGTTGTTTTGAATATTGTGCGAATTGTTTGAAGTGTTCTTGAGTCTTGTTTGAATGGTTTCGGATTAGTACTTGAAGGTGTGAGCATAGGTGTTGGCTTGATTGTATGTGGTTGATTTGAATGTAAACGGAATGTTGTCGAATTATGTAGAAAAGAGTTACTAACGTTAGAATGCGTTTTGAATTAATTGTTGATGTTGTTAATATGATTGTTGGTATTGTTGTTGATGATTTGGCCGAGTTGAATTCTCGGGGTTGTTGAATTTATATAAATCTGCCCGAATTTACGTAATAAAGTGATAGCTTGGGATTGAATTCCTAAGTACCTATAACTAATGTTAGTATCAAATGACGTTATTGTAGATCTTGAGAAGCCCGAGACTTAAGTTCGGATTAGCTTAGGAAGCGGACGAGGTATGTAAAGCTTACCCTTTCTTTCTTTTGGCATGTCTTAGATGTAAGTAAGATATGATACGAGCCTTGGGGTAACTCTATTCTTAAGATTCGAGCATGTCTACGATTCTTATTCACTTCTTGGTGTTAGCGTTCCTAATATAGTCGAGCTATGGTTCTTGTGTCTTTTGTATGATTAAATAGTAAATGTTGCATAAAGAGTTTTTGTTCCTAAAGGGTTCTATGTCGAATAATGTCTGCAACTTTCATAGACGAGCTCGGATCGCTTCGATATGTTCGTAGAAGGTCCTAAAGTGGATAAGGTCCGTAACTTTCATAGGAGGGCTAAGATTAGTTTGATACTTGTCTGTGGTCCCCGAGACTTTCCTTTGTATAGTTCTAACGACATTTTGCAAGAACTTTACATGACTATCGTCTTAACCCTCGAATGTCGACCACTTACTTATCTATTGAGTCTGTAATGATGATTTATATGCATATGGTTACTCACGACTCTGCTCGTGCATACTGTTGTTACATCTTTCGCCGAGTCCCGAGCCGGTTATGTCATCGTACGTACTATGCTATATTCTGGAGTATGATGTGTTATGGTTCACCGAGTCCCTCGTTAGAGGACCGGGTACCGTATATATATATATTCTGGTGTTATGATGTGTTACGGAGTTATGATGTGTTACGGAGCTATGCAATATTCTGGAGTATGATGTGTTATGGCGCCAAAGACGTGGTGGCGACCATGTTCTGTCCGCCGAGTCCCATTATGGGACGCGTATGATATATGATTTTGACATGCATGATTTGTGTTTCATAAGCAAGCATTTTGATATTCTGGATACTGTACTTACCCTTTTGTACTTCTTGTTCCGGTTATGATCCTGCTTACTGTACTTCATGCTTTATATACTCAGTACATATTTCGTACTGACCCCCTTTCTTCGGGGGCTGCGTTTCATGCCCGCAGGTAAAGGCGCTCGATTTGGTGATCCGCCAGTCTAGGATACCTATTCTGCTACTTTGGAGCGCTCCCTTGTTTCGGAGCCCATATTTTGGTACAGACTCTTTTGTTGTATATATGCATATGTCTATTCAGGGGTACGGCGGGGCCCTGTCCCGTCATATGATTCTGTTATTACTCTTAGAGGTCTGTAGACATATGTGTGGGTTGTGAATAGTTACTGTTCGATTATGTTTTGGGGGCTCCCGTGTGATTTATGTTTATTTTGGGATGTTGTGTTTTATAGCGGCCATGGCGACAGATATGTTATATGCGACGTATATATATGTTTTGAGATATTATTTGTGCTTTATGTGTACTAGTGTCCGCCACTTGCCGGGGGTTTCCGTGCGATATATATATGTTTACATGCGACGGGACCGTGCCTAGTAGAGACGTTTACGTATGTTTTGTATATGTATAAGTTATTTGTACTTTCTTTCTTGCCGATTCTGGTTAATGTGTATGTACGGGTGTCCAGCACGGGTGTCCAGCTCGGGCACTAGTCACGGCCTACGGGGTTGGGTCGTGACAGTTGTGCTCCCGTCAGCGAGCTCTGCGACACCGCCACTACCAGAGGAGCACAAGGCAGCAGCAGCTGCTGCAGATCAAGGGGCGGCTCCACCGCCAGCTCCCGGGGTTCCAGTACCCGAGCCTCCAGCTCCTCAGCCAGGGGCGGAGGATAGGGCTATGAGAGATGCGGTCCAGTTGTTGACCAGATTAGTGGCGGGGCAGGCTCGCAGGCACAGATTAGGGGGTGATTATGCGGACAGACATGATAGTTTGAGGGCCCGTGATTTCTTGACTTGTAATCCTCCAGAGTTCTACGGGTCAAAGCCCGCGGAGGATCCCCAGGAGTTTATTCGACAGATGCAGCGCACGCTGAGGATAATTAAAGCTTCTGAGACTGAGTCTGTCGAGCTGGCTTCATATCGGTTGCGTGATGTAGCTGTTAATTGGTATGAGTCCTGGGAGTTGTCTAGGGGCGAGGATGCTCCTCCAGTGGTGTGGGATGAGTTTACTGAGGCCTTTCTTGGCCATTTTCTACCTCCGGAGATGAGGCGAGCCAGAGTTGATAGATTCCTACATCTGAGGCAGAATGGCAGGAGTGTCCGGGATTATAGCCTCGAGTTTGATTCTTTGGCTAGATATGCACCCACTATTGTAGCTGATATGGCTGATAGGGTGCACCATTATGTTAGGGGGCTGGATCATTACTTGGTTGATAGTTACATGATAATGGCTTCTCAGCCCGGTATGGATATTGCTCGAGTGCAGGCCTATGCACAGGGGATGAAGGATCGACATAGAGGGCGTCGGCCGACGGAGATCATAATGAGCGCCCCGAGGGCTAGATCGGCTGGTTATTCAGGGGAATCCGAGGCGAGGCGGCCTCGGCGGTAGTATGGTAGATACCCTTCCCGGCCCGACCCGGAGTGCACACTCCCCGGTTCATGGGTAGGGAGACCGATAGCACGGGGTACTCGGGGAGCGAGTCGGCGCACCAGGGCTTTGGGTTCGCAGGTGGACAGGGGTTCCAGTCAGTCGAGGCCACCCATACCTCGGTGTTCTCACTGTGGGAGGCATCATTCTGGGGAGTGTTATCGTGCTACGGGTGCTTGTTTTTCTTGTGGCCGTCAAGGCTATATTATGAGAGAGTGTCCGTTTGGGGGTCGTCCAGGTGGTGCAGCTCAGCCGACTGGGTCAGTTGCTGGTTCCTCTTCCTCTTCTGTAGCTATGCGCCCTATGGGGCCGGGTATGCCGACATGGCGGAGCTTCCAGTTCTAGCGGTCCCTCAAACCGCATATATGCCTTGGCTGGCCGACGGGGATCGGGGCGTCACCAAATGTGGTTACGGGTATATTATTGATCTTCTCCCGAGATGTATATGCATTGATAGACCCGGGCTACTTTATCGTATATTTCTCCCCTTGTCGCTAGTAGAATTGGGATAAAACTTTGAACCGATAGAACCGTTCGAGGTAGCTACACCGGATAGGGGGAGATTCTGTTATAGCAAGGCAGGTATATTGAGGTTGTTCGGTAATTATATGTGGCCGCTGCACAAAAGCGGATCTGATAGAGCTAGAAATGACCGAATTCGATGTTATTTTGGGTATGGATTGGTTAGCTTCTTGTTATGCCAATGTTGACTGTCAGAAGAAGGTAGTTCGCTTCCAATTTCCAGGCGAACCGATTATAGAGTGGACGGGAAATACAGCATCGCCGAGGGGTAAGTTTATTTCATACCTCAAGGCGAGGAAATGGTTAGAAAGGGTTATGTTTATCATCTGGTTCGTGTGCATGACTTGAAAGCAGAAGTACCGACTCTTCAGTCAGTCCCGGTGGTTAATGAATTCCCAGAGGTATTTCCAGACGAACTACCAGGTCTTCCTCCTGAGCGGGAGATAGAGTTCACTATAGATGTGATGCCAGATACTCAGCCTATATCTATCCCTCCGTACAGAATGGCACCTGTAGAATTGAAAGAATTGAAGGAGCAGCTGAGGGATTTGTTAGAAAAGGGCTTCATCAGGCCCAGCACATCACCTTGGGGAGCGCCGGTATTGTCCGTGAGAAAGAAATATCGGTCGCTGCGGATGTGTCTTGATTATAGACAGCTAAATAAGGTAACCATAAAGAATAAAAATCCCCTCCCTAAGATTGATGATTTGTTTGACCGAGTTGCGGCAGGTGCTAAGTGTTTCTCGAAGATAGAACTTTGCGTTAGGCTATCACTAGGTGCGGGTAAGAGAGAGCAGAGATATTCCAAAGACGCATTCGGGACCCGATATGGGCATTATGAGTTTAGAGTGATGTCTTTTAAGGGTGACTAATGCTCCCGGCGGTGTTTATGGACACGATGAACCGAGTATTTAAGCCGTTCCTAGATATGTTCGTGATTGTATTTATTGATGATATCCTAGTCTATTCACGATCAGAAGAGGAGCATGCAGATCATCTGAGGGCGGTACTTGGGGTGCTCCAGCACCAGAAATTGTATGCTAAGTTCTCCAAATGTGAATTCTGGTTGACTTCGGTAGCATTCTTGGGGCATATTATTGGAGCTGATGGCATCCGGATGGATACACAGAAGATTGAGGCTGTAAAGAATTGGCCTGGGCCTACGACCCCTACTGAGGTACGTAGTTTTCTGGGATTAGCAGGATACTACAGAAGATTTATGGAGAAGTTTGCTTCAATTTCAGCGCCTTTAACAAGGCTAACTCAGAAGGCAACTAAGTTTCAGCGGACCGATGCTTGCGAACGAGCTTCCGATTCTTTGAAAGAGAAGTTGACTACAGCTCCAGTTCTGACTCTTCCTGAGGGACCAGATGGTTATGTCATTTATTGTGATGCTTCTGGTGTTGGATTAGGGTGTGTATTAATGCAGCATGGCAGAGTTATAGCCTATGCCTCCCGGCAGCTCAGAAAGCACGAAAGAAATTATCCTACTCATGATCTGGAGCTAGCAGCGGTAATTCATGCTTTGAAGATATGGAGACACTATCTATATGGCGTCCACGTTGATATTTATACGGATCACAAAAGCCTCCAGTATATCTTTAAGCAGAAGGAGCTGAATTTACGGCAGTGGAGGTGGCTAGAGTTGCTGAAGGACTATGATGTTGACATTTTATATCATCCTGGGAAAGCCAATGTTGTTGTAGATGCGCTCAGCTGTAAGTCTATGGGCAGCTTGACGGACGTGCCACCAGAAAGGAAAGAAATGGTTCGTGAGATTTATCAGCTAGCTAGTCTTGGAGTCCGTCTGGCCGATTCTGGAGATACGAGGGTTTCTGTCCGAGAGGTTGCTGAATCCTCTATTATGGAAGAAGTAAAGCGACGCCAATATGAGGACCCTGTTCTGGCACAGTATAGAGATACCGCCCTTGATAAGGAGAAGACTCCGTTTGAGATTACACCTGATGGAGTACTACTACATAGAGGCAGATTATGTGTACCTGAGGTCGCAGGGCTGCGGCGACAGGTTATGGGAGAGGCACATTATGCCCGTTATTCTGTTCATTCGGGATCAACAAAGATGTATCATGACCTCAGATGCTTGTACTGGTGGGATGGGATGAAGAGGGACATAGCAGAGTTTGTTGCTCAGTGCCCAAATTGCCAACAGGTTAAGATCGAACATCAGAAGCCGGGGGGATTGCTACAGGAGATGGAGATTCCGACTTGGAAGTGGGAAGTAATTAATATGGACTTCATTACAGGCTTACCTCGCACTCCACGGAAGTATGACTCCATATGGGTTATCGTTGATAGGCTGACAAAATCAGCCCATTTTCTTCCAGTCAGGACTACTTATTCAGCTGAGGATTATGCAAAGCTGTATATTAAGGAAATAGTGAGACTTCACGGAGTTCCCACATCTATTATAACCGACAGAGGTGCCCAGTTTACAGCTAATTTCTGGAGATTATTTCAGGAATGATTGGGGACCCAGGTGAGTCTTAGCACAACATTCCACCCTCAGACTGACGGGCAGGCCGAGCGTACAATTTAGACGCTAGAAAATATGTTGCGGGCCTGTGTTATTGATTTCAGAGGTAGCTGGGATGATCATTTGCCACTTGTTGAGTTTGCTTATAATAATAGCTACCATTCTAGTATCCAGATGGCGCCGTATGAGGCTTTGTGTGGCAGGAAGTGCAAGTCACTGATTGGCTGGTTCGATGTTAGCGAAACTAAGTTAATTGGCCCAGATATGATTCAGCAAGCAGTTGATAAAGTGAAACTCATTCGGGAACGGTTATTAGCAGCTTAGAGTCGACATAAATCATATGCGGATAATCGACGTCGACACTTAGAGTTCCAGACTGGTGATTGGGTATTTCTGAAGGTGTCACCTATGAAGGGTGTTATGAGATTCGGCAAAAAGGGAAAGCTGAGCCCGAGATATATTGGGCCTTATCAGATTGTCTGTAGGGTAGGCTAGGTCACTTACGAGTTAGACCTACCAGTTGATTTGGAAGCAGTGCATCCAGTCTTCCACGTGTCAATGCTTCGCAAATATGTAGGTGATCCTTCTAGGGTATTGTCACACCCTTAATTCTATAGGGTGTGATGGGCACCCGACCCTTATTTAGGGCCGAGCGAACCCGCTGGCTCTTGTAATATTCATAATCATACTGGGCCCTTAGCCATAACATAAATACATAACAGAAGTTTTTCGAAAAGTCAAATATGCTTTTCATCTTTTTCAAATCAAATAAAAATTGTAACATATGAAACTTATAACACAATGCGCAACAATACATCGGCTTACATAGCCGCTTACATAACCGACAACTTCTACCCACGACACTATCTGCAAAGTCTCTACCACGGAACATGAAACCATAACATAATAATCTGACTCGGCAGCACTCCGGAGAAAATGGAGCTCGCCGATCCCGCTGGAACATCTTCTGCTAATATCTTCAGCTCACCTGGGTGTACCTGCGCGGCATGAAACGCAGCCCCCGAAGAGAGGGGGTCAGTACGGAATATGTACTGAGTATGTAAAGCATGCAATGTAATAAGCGGGATCATACTGAAGTAAAGAGTACAGAGAATCGTAAGACTTGCCCTTTGAAAACATATGTCATGCGTGTCAATGTCATAAAATCATCGTAGAAACATAAAACGTGCCCCGGCCCTCTAATGAGGGAAGCGGTGAGTAGAATCATAAAATCATCATATGTACATATAACGTGCCCCAGCCCTCTAAGGAGGGACGCGGTAAGTAAAATCATGTAAAGAGTAAAGAATATCATATGCATGTACATGTAACGTGCCCCGGCCCTCTAGTGAGGGACGCGGTAAAGGGAATCATCATATGCCATCCTGGCCACCTCCTCCATATCATCATATCATATAACGTGCCCCGGCCCCGCTAGCAAGGGACGCGGTAAATATAACGTGCCCCGGCCCTCTAGTGAGGGACGCGGTGAATAATGCAATGGAATTGCACGAATACATGCCCTGGCCCGGGACGCAGTGAAGGACATATTGAGGCTGGCACGAGCAGAGTAGTGAGAAACCATATGCACATAAATCATTTTCAGAGACTCAATGAAGTAATCTGAATGAATCGTCATTTAAAAATCGGACAATAGTCATATCAAATATAGCTCGGACGATACTCGGAAACATATCAAATCTCATGAGTATATCAAAGTATCGTAGGGACCATAGTCGTATATCAAATCATTCCGAGCCCGCCGATGAAAATCAAAGTCATTATACGTTACAAAACTTTCTACGAACGTTTCAAAGCAATCCAGTTCTTTTTACGAAAGTTACGGACGTTTTCAGACATAAAACCTTTTAGGAACACAATCCTTTATGCAATACTTGAACTCCAAATATACATAAGACTCAAGGACCATATGAAGAATATTACATCATGAAGAAAATAAGGATCATATACGTATTCGGAGCATAAGAGTGGAGTTACCTCAAAATACAAATAATGTCATACCTTAGTTACGTCTAGGACATGCCAAAGAAGGAAAGGGTAAGCCTTACATACCTTAGCCGCTTCCTAAGCTAACCCGAACTTGCGTCTCGACTTCTCACGATCTACAATAGTGTCATTAGGTACCAATCATTAGCCATAACACATTAGCAATCCAATTCCGAATTAACACTTTGTCTACAAAAATTTCGGCAGCATTTCCCCTATAACTTCAACATCCCCGAGAATTCAACTCGGCCAAATCAACAACAACCAAACCAACAATAATAATAACAATATCAATAATCAATTCATAAAATGTTCAAGACAACCCAACCCATATCTTACTTTGCCCGAAACTTTCAAATACCATAAGAACCATCACACTACATTTCTTTCTTTCAAATTCATCAACTATGCCAACAATTCGCATGTTAACAACATTCTCTTCATAAATACAAGAAACTACACTTGAAATCACATTATGTTCTAAATCAGCCCACAAACACTTACAACTTCAATTTGCGTCATCAAACTTCCATTTTCATCACATAATCCACAACAAACAACAAACAACATACTACATAAAATTAGTTCATCATGTTCCACCTAAGGCAGCCCCTACACGGCCAAGCTTCAACATACATAAATTCATGACGTTCATCCGTTCCTTCACATTACAACATGCTCAACTATCCGTAATACAACAATCCAAACATGCTAAGTAAATTAATTCTTCACTCCTATATAATATCATATACACACGGCTATACATCATATATCATAATTCCATGAACTTCATTCATTTCCATATACCATAACATGTACCAATCACCTACAACACATGAAAGAAGATGGAATCCTTACCTTTTCCCTTCAATTCCTCTTCTCGGCTAAAAGTGGTCATCGCAACAACGAGTGATTTTCTTGTTCCAACAACTACTCCACGTCGACGAGGGCCTTCCAATTAGTAGAGAAACAAGTAGAAAAGAATTTTTCATCATCAAAGTTTAGGGGCTGTGTTCGGCCAAATTTCATAGCCGACCCTCTCTCCCTCTTTTTTTTCTCCATTTCTCTTGAATTTCTAGAGCTGTAAAATGGTGAATTGGTCCTCATTTTCATGACTTAGTCATATATATATATAGGCACATGCACATGACCATGCACATGGCCGGTCCCCCCTTTTTTTCTTTTCCAACTTTTCTCCAATTTTCTAGATTTTTCTTTAAGCCATAAAAGATGAATAATTTGACTTGGTCATCCATAATATATATATGTTTGGCCCTTACAAATGTAAAATAAACACATGTACCCGTCATAATTCTTAGCTAATTAAATTTGGCCAACCAAGGGGGAAGAGGGCCCCACACCTCCTCGGCCATGTATGGCCATTTGGCCACTTCATGAAATTTTTTTTGCAACTCCTAACCTCTCATTTTCCTTATTCCAAATTTGCCCCTTAGTACTCCATACCAATAAAAAGGTGGACATGCAACTTAGGCATTCTTAACAAAACCGAAAAAAATATAATCTTGTCCTTAACTTCCCGCCATTGACTCGGAATATCCAAATGTACAAAATGCAGGGTATAACATCCTTCCCCCCTTTAGAACATTCATTCTCGAATGTTCAACTGGCCTCGTAAGGTCTTCTAAGGATCTTGAGGGGTTTCCCTTATCACCACGGCATGCGATCTCATCTATCGATCATATTCCTTATTCACTCTTACTTAATCCCTTTATTGCCTACAGTCCACTTCTTCCACTTCTTTGCTCTTGTATAATTGACCGGGATTTAGCTAGTATCTCACTCTTATTCAAATCTCTATCTCCATTACTGTAGTCTTAGCTATCCTTACTATACCCGTCGCTCTTAGTCATACACTGCGGTGATTGTCTATAGCTTTATCGGTTCGGGTTTCCGTTCTTTTGCATCCTTGTTACTAGCCCTCAAATCTTGCCATACAACTTCGAAGCATAGGGCCATGGAAATTTTTATTCCCTTGTGATTACCTTACAACACAAGTGTTCGTACCTTCAAGTTCCTTATATTAACGGTCCTTTCGTTAGTCCTTATTCCTTGTTAGTTTCCCGATGCCGACTTCTTATCATAGCTTGCGTTCTCTTATTCAGATTGCTTAGTGGTCCATAACCCTTCTTCTAACATCCGGTAGACTCTTTTATTTCTATTTATGGAAGCAGCATTTTCTCTTTCAATTACTCATCGCTATTCTCTTTTTACTACAACTATCACTGTAACTCCAAGTGTCTTTTTGGATTCGCCCTCTTGGTCCTTTATCCTTGCCGGCACCCTTCTTGTACCTTCAGCTCGAAGATCTTTCTCGTTCTTTACCCTCCTGTCGCTCGTTATGTTGCCGTCTCTGTAAGAATATGCGGAGGTATCCAGATCAGCTCAAAAGATACTCCAGCGTCGCTTTACTAATCCTTACGTTCTACCTTGTTTTCCCTTCTCTTGTCACACTTCCGGTATCGAAGCAGATCATTTGTCACACCTCCGGTATCGAAGCAGATCCTTCGTTCAACCATAGCCATGCCTTGTCCGTCCTCAGCACTAGCTATATTTTAATAATTGGCTTAAACCGTCGTTTCATTTTTCTATACTGTACCCGAACTATCCCAACCGCATTGTCCTCGCTAAGCCTTTACTCCTCTTATCAAATACTTACTTAGTCCTATTCTTGGCATACCAATATTTACAGGTGGTATCACTATCCTTGTGCAACTTGTATAAGGTACGTTCGATCTTAGGCATAGTTCTTCCGGCCTCTGGCTCATCCTGCTCTACACATCTTGTTCATTCCAAGACTTGCTCGTCCTATTTTGTGATATTTCTTTCCCTTCCTTTGATCGCTCCTGACTTTCTCACTTCCTACCATAAAGGGTTTTCTATTCTCTTTCCTTTAATACCGACAAGTGGCGACGATTAGCGAACATCTCTATAGCCAACATCTTGGCTTTTACCCTAAAGATAGCATCGCTATCCGTCCTACTATTTCTTAAGCTGTACAATACCGTCTTCTTGTCATACTCTCTTCCTCATACAAGGCCACTTTCTACTGTCGTATCATCCAAGGTCTCTGCAAAAGCTTCTCACACTACCTTAAATACCAGCCTGACTTTCATCCACTTATTGCTGGTTTTGCGATCTTACTAACTTATTTCAGTAAAGGGTCTCATTTGTAGCTCCGGCATCCATATCAAGCACGTTACCGTGTCGATTATTTTCATCTCGCCTTTGCATTTCTCTCACCCGCTTCCCCCCTTTAGGGGTGTACTTATACCATTACCCATTTATATTTTGCCCCACATCCTTATTTCCAACCTCAATTGGCAACACTTTTATTCCGACGATAAATATCCCAGGTTTTCTCAGAATATTATCTTTATTTCCACCTATCTCGGTGCTTCCTTTGGTATCCCCTCATCATTTCTTCTGTTTATGTCCGGGTTTCGTTCTACCCACGAGGAGTCTTATGCTACCTTTATGTCATACAGGGCACCCTACTCCTATATAATTCTTTTCTCATTTCCAAAACGTATTCTGTTCACCCACGTCTATCTGTATCGTACCGGTCATCCTCTAACGCTCCTTTTACCTTGTTTCTCATCTTCCTACCACTCGGCTTCTCATCGTTCCATTACTTATGGCACTCGTGGCCTCCATCACACGTCAGAACCTATTACCACGCTGTTGTCTCACTTTCTTCTTATCTCCTTCTCCCGTTAGTTCCCTTTCTCTTTACCGGTCTGATTCGCCCCGTCCTATGCGATCCCTTAAGGTTCGCCCACCCGCAGACTCTAATCTTCCTTAAATTACTCTACCTTCTCGTTGGCTTCTTACGTCGAAATTTTGTAAAATTTTCAGAAAACTTCCCAGGGGGTCACCCATCCTGAAATTGCTCTCACCCCAGCACGCTTAACTTTGGAACTTTGATGAAATACGACGCTTTAACGCTTTCCTGACTGCGTCTACCTCACCGCACGACCTTCTACACATAATATTGAATAAGTCGGAATCTTAACATATTCCCAAAACGCCCTCACGACACATCCCTAAGTACTGCCTTATTAATACATTCCTATCCGTCATAATTCTTCTCTTCTTTTCTTTCATACCCCAGTCTACTCGTATCATTACTTCCCGTGACTATAATCCCATCATATTTTTCTCCTACTTATCGACCCAGTCGATGCCTTAATACATATCACTCTATCCAAACCTACCAGTCCTTCCTATATCATTCTTTGGTATCACGAATCCGTTTCGAATTCCTTGTTACCATATCTTCATCGACCTCCTACTTGCTATTATCACAAATTTCACAGTTTACTTATTCTTAGAGGGCAGCCATACTTCACGGCTCAGTCGACTTCCATCAAAACATATTCCAAACTTACATCTCATTCTCGTATTATTTCTAGAAATTTTTTTGACAGAGTTTCCTCTGTATTTCTCACTATCCCAAAACCTGCACGCAGGAAATACCATCAGTGCCTCACAGGGCCATTATATACGTCATATCACATCGTATCGTATCATAGCCACACAGGGCTCTCAACATTCATAAAAGTCTGAAAGTAATGAACTTACCTCATATACCCAACACAACTGCACGTATTACCCTTTCTTACTTACTTTCCTTTCCAATATTTTTTTTTCAACTTTACATTTCAATCGTACGTCAATACCTTACTCGACATATAACTTTCGTACCTCTGCTTACCTGCGTGCTTCGTAGCTTCTAATATCGTTAATCACCTTCTTCTCTCAACGCCACCCTTCTGTTGCAATCACAAGTTAGTGTAAGAAATCTCATTTCCTATGACTTGGCTCTATGGCACGATCTAGGAAGTGAAAGAGGAGTAACCATCCTAGATGCCCCGTAGCCTCCTGTTTATAAATGTGGCCGGCTTCACACCATAAACAGGACTCTACCGGACACGACTTTGTAGACAACCCCTAGGACGAACCGCTCTGATACTAATTTGTCACACCCTTAATTCGATAGGGTGTGATGGTCACCCGACCCTTATTTAGGGCCGAGCGAACCCTCTGGCTCTTGTAATATTCACAATCATACTGGGCCCTTAGCCATAACATAAATACATAACAGAAGTTTTTCGGAAAGTCAAATATGCTTTTCATCTTTTTCAAATCAAATAAGAATTGTAACATATGAAACTTATAACACAATGCGCAACAATACATCGGCTTACATAGCCGCTTACATAACCGACATCTTCTACCCACGACACTGTCTGCAAAGTCTCTAACACGGAATATGAAACCATAACATAATAATCTGACTCAAGCAAGACTGGGGAGAAAACGAGCTCGCCGATCCCACCGGAACATCTTCTACTAATATCTTCAGACAATTTCACCTCGGGTGTACCGCGCGGTACGAAACGCAGCCCGAAGAAAGGGGGTCGCACGGAATATGTACCGAGTATGTAAAGCATGAAATGTAATAAGGGGATCATACCAAGTAAAGAGTACGTAGAATCGTAAGACTTGCCCTTTGAAAACATATGTCATGCGTGTCAATGTCATAAAATCATCGTAGAAACATATAACGTGCCCCGGCCCTCTAATGAGGGACGCGGTGAGTAGAATCATAAAATCATCATATGTACATATAACGTGCCCCGACCCTCTAAGGAGGGACGCGGTAAGTAAAATCATGTGGAGAGTAAAAGAAAATCATACGTACGTACACGTAACGTGCCCCGGCCCCAGCGAGGGACGTGGTAAAGGAATCATCATATGCCATCACGGCCACCTCCCCCATATCATCATATCATATAATGTGCCCCGGCCCCGCTAGCAAGGGACTCGGTGAAATATAACGTGCCCCGCCCCTCTAGTGAGGACGCGGTGAATAATGCAATGTAACTGCACGAATACACGCCCGGCCCGGACGCAAGAAGGACATATTGAGGCGGCACGAGCGAGAGTAGTGAGAAACCATATGCACATAAATCATTTTCAGAGACTCAATGAAGTAATCTGAATGAATCGTCATTTAAAAATCGGACAATAGTCATATCAAATATAGCTCGGACGGTACTCGGAAACATATCAAATCTCCTGAGTATATCAAAGTATCATAGGGACCATAGTCGTATATCAAATCATTCCGAGCCCGCCGATGAAAATTAAAGTCATTATACGTTACAAAACTTTCTACGAACGTTTCAAAGCAATCCGGTTCTTTTTACGAAAGTTACGGACGTTTTCGCACATAAAACCTTTTAGAACACAATCCTTTACGCAATACTTGAACTCCAAATATACATAAGACTCAAGGACCATATGAAGAATATTACATCACGAAGCAAATAAGGATCATATACGTATTCGGACCGTAAAGTGAGTTACCTCAAAATACAAATCATGTCATACCTTAGTTACGTCTAGGACATGCCAAAGAAGGAAAGGAAGCCTTATATACCTTAGCCGCTTCCTGTTAACCCGAACTTGCGTCTCGACTTCTCACGATCTACAATAGTGTCATTAGGTACCAATCATTAGCCATAACACATTAGGAATCCAATTCCGAATTAACACTTTGTCTACAAAAATTTTCGGCAAAGATTTCCTTTTAACTTCAACATCCCCGAGAATTCAACTCGCCAAATCAACAACAACCAAACCAACAATAATAATAACAATATCAATAATCAATTCATAAAATGTTCAAGACAACCCAACCCATATCTTACTTTGCCCGAAACTTTCAAATACCATAAGAACCATCACAATACATTTCTTTCTTTCAAATTCATCAACTATGCCAACAATTCGCATGTTAACAACATTCTCTTCATAAATACAAGAAACTACACTTGAAATCACATTATGTTCTAAATCAGCCCACAAACACTTACAACTTCAATTTGCGTCATCAAACTTCCATTTTCATCACATAATCCACAACAAACAACATACTACATAAAATTAGTTCATCATGTTCCACCAAAGGCAGCCCCTACACGGCCAAGCTTCAACATACATAAATTCATGAAGTTCATCCGTTCCTTCACATTACAACATGCTCAACTATCCGTAATACAACAATCCAAACATGCTAAGTAAATTAATTCTTCACTCCTATATAGTATCATATACATACGGCTATACATCATATACCATAATTCCATGAACTTCATTCATTTACATATACCATAACATGTACCAATCACCCACAACACATGAAAGAAGATGGAATCCTTACCTTTTCCCTTCAATTCCTCTTCTCGGCTAGAAGTAGTCATCGCAACAATGAGTGATTTTCTCGTTCCAACGACTACTCCACGTCGACGAGGGCCTTCCAATTAGTAGAGAAACAAGGAGAAAAGAATTTTTCATCATCAAAGTTTAGGGGCTGTGTTCGGCCAGCCCCCATAGCCGACCCTCTCTCCCTCTTTTTTTTCTCCATCTCTCTTGAATTACTAGAGTTGTAAAATGGTGAATTGGTCCTCATTTTCATGACTTAGTCATATATATATAGGCACATGCACATGACCATGCACATGGCCGGTCCCCCCTTTTTTTTTCTTTTCCAATTTTTCTCCAATTTTCTAGATTTTTCTTTAAGCCATAAAAGATGAATAATTTGACTTGGTCATGCATAATATATATATATGTTTGGCCCTTACAAATGTAAAATAAACACATGTACCCCTCATAATTCTTAGCTAATTAAATTTGGCTAACCAAGGGGGAAGAGGGCCCCACACCTCCTCGGCCATGTATGGCCATTTGGCCACTTCATGAGATTTTTTTTGCAACTCCTAACCTCTCATTTTTATTATTCCAAATTTTCCCCTTAGTACTCGATACCAATAAAAAGGTGGACATGCAACTTAGGCATTCTTAACAAAATCGAAAAAAATATAATCTTGTCCTTAACTTCCCGCCATTGACTCGGAATATCCAAATGTACAGAATGTGAGGTATAACAGGTATTTCCCATAGATGATATCCAGGTGACAGAGGATTTATCCTATGAGGAGCAGCCTATATCCATACTGGATCGTCAGGTGAGAAGGTTGCGTACTAAGGATGTGGCTTCCGTTAAGGTATTGTGGAGGAACAATAACAGGGAGGAGATGACACGGGAAGTCAAGAGGAGATGAAGTTATCCCCACTTATTTCCTATGCCTACGAGTGTAATCTAAATTCCTTACTTGGTCATGTTGATTGAGGAATGAATCTGTGTGTGATAAGCTATAAAAGAGACTTCGAAATGCTTATAAGACCCTGTAAGACTAGTTTAACATTCAAGGACGAATGTTATAAAGGGGGGAGGATGTTATATCCCGTATTTTGTACGTTGGGACATTCCGAGCTAACCGCCATAAGTTAGGGACAAGACTATTTAGGGATACGAGGTAGAGACTTTTAACTTCCGATTTTGTTTTAAGGCACAAGTTGCTTATAATTTTATTGGTATGGAATATTAAGGAAGATTAGGGGTTAAAAGTTAATTAAGGGAAGTTAAATATTTCATGAACCAAGCCACAAGTGGCCGTGTGGCTTGGGGTGGGCTCCCACCCATGGCTTGGCCAAATTTGATTGATCCAAGCCATGAGTGGGGCATGGTCCATTTGGTTGAATTATATACAGAATGTTGATGACAAACAAATCATATTCATCATCTTTCACAACCTTAGAAACTTGGAGAAACTTGGAGAAAAAGAGAGACCATTTGGCCATAGCTAGCCGAAAATTGGTGTCCTAAGTATTGATCAAAAATATAATTTTCTTAGCATTTCAACCAATTGGAAGGTCCTTATTAACGTGGAGTAGTTGAATGGAGCAATCAAACCATTCGTTTTTGCCATTTACAACCCTAGCCAAGTTGAGAAGTTACGTGGAAAAGGTAAGGTTTAATCTTCTTTTTTAAGTTATGGATGGTTTGTGTATGTTGTAGTATGTAGAAATGGATAAATTCATGAAACCATGTGTGTTGATGTTGGCTAGTGTGGGTGTTGTGTTGTGTAGGAGTGATGAACAAATTTTACTTAGTATTTTGGTTGTTGTTGTTGTAAGATGAAAATGAAGGTTTTAATGGTTGAAGTTGAAGTTGTAATCGTTGTGGGCTGTTTTAGAAGTTAATGTGATTTTAATATAGTTTCTTGTATTTATGAGAATGATATTGTTAACGTGTGGATTCTTGGCGTAGTTCGTGAGAGTTTTTGGAAGGAAGAAATGTGTTGGTGTTGTTCCTATTGAAATTGGAAGGTTTGGTGGTGTTGCATATTGGTTGGGTTGTTTTGAATATTGTGCGGATTGTCGGAAGTGTTCTTGAGTCTTGTTTGAATGGTTTCGGATTAGTACTTGAATGTGTGAGCATTGGTGTTGGCTTAATTGTATGTGGTTGATTTGAACGTAAATGGAATGTTGTCGAATTATGTAGAAAGGAGTTACTAATGTTAGAATGCGTTTTGAATTAGTTGTTGATGTTGTTAATATGATTGTTGGTATTGTTGTTGATGATTTGGCCGAGTTGAATTCTCGAGGTTGTTGAATTTATAGGGGAAATGCTGCCCGAATTTCTGTAAATAAAGTACTAGCTTGGGATTGAATTCCTAAGTACCTATGGCTAATATTTAGTATCTAATGACGTTGTTGTAGATCTTGGGAAGCCCGAGACTTAAGTTCGGATTAGCTTAGGAAGCGGACGAGGTATGTAAAGCTTGCCCCTTCTTTCTTTTGTCATGTCTTAGATGTAAGTAAGATATGATACGAGCCTTGGGTAACCTACTATTCATAAGATCCGAGCATATCTACGATTCTTATTCAGCTTGATGTTAAGATTCCTAATATAGTCGAGCTATGGCCCTTGTGTCTTTTGTATGGTTGGATAGTAAATGTTGCGCCATAAAGAGTTTTTGTTCCTAAAGGATTCTATGTTGAATAAGGTCCCTAACTTTCATAGACGGGCTCGGATCGCTTCGATACGTTCGTGGAGGGTTCTATAGTGAATAGTGTCCGTAACTATCATAGACGGGCTCGGATCGCTTCGATACGTTCGTGGAGGGTTCTATAGTGAATAGTGTCAGTAACTTTCATAGGCGGGCTCGGATTGGTTTGATACATGTCCACGGTCTGGAACTTTCCTTTGTATAGTTCTAACGACATTTGAAAGATCTTGGCATGACTATCGTCTTAACCCTCGGCGTTGGTTAGTGCTACTTATTTATCGAGTCTCAAAACATGATTTATATGCGTATGATTACTCATTACTCTGCTTGTGCATTCCGTTGCTACATCTTTCAGGAGTCCCTCACTGTAGGTCGGGATACGTACATATATGTTATGGTGTTATGATGTGTTATGGTGTTATGCGTCGTGTTACGGAGTTATGCGTATTCACAGGTATGCCGTGATGGGAGTATGCCGTGTTATGGCGCCAACGACGGGGTGGCGACCATGTTCCCCCAGTCCTATAATGGGCCTATATATGTGTGTATATATGTGATATTAATATGCATGTTTGTGTTTCAAGGATAAGCATTTTGATATTCTGGACATTGTACGCATTTTCTGTACTTGTTACTTTGGTTATACCCCGTCCACTGTGTCTCATGCTTTATATACTCAGTATATATTCCGTACTAACCCCCTTTCTTCGGGGGCTGCGTTTCGTGCTCGCAGGTACAGACGCTCGATTTGGTGATCCGCCGGCTTATCCATTCTCGCTATTTGGGAGCGCTCCGCTTGTTTCGGAGCCTATATTTTGGCACCGAACTCTTTCGTTGTATATGCGTACGTCTATTCGGGGGTACGCGGGGCCCGTCCGCCACATGACATCTTGTTGTTACTCTTAGAGGTACGTAGTACATACGTGTGGGTTGTGAATAGTTCTTGTTCGGTTATGTACATGTGATTTATGTTTTGGGGTGGTCCCGCTCCGTGGCGACCTTATCGGCTTGCGTATGTATATATTTTGGGATGTTGTGTTTTATAATGACCTTGCGCTTCTGTGCGGTATATATGTTTATATGCGATAGTTTGAGACGACGTCTGACCTTTGTATATGTACAAGTTATTGGTATGCTGATTCTGGCTATTGGGTGTGTACGAGTGTCCAGCTCGAGCACTAGTCACGGCCTACGGGGTTGGGTCATGACAATATTTGGGCTGATTGCAAGGTTGCGATTACCAGCGAGTACTTCACTACAGAGGCAAAGTGGTGGTTAAATATTGTCTCCCGTAGGATTCGACCGTCTAAGAATGTTCATGATGTGACCATTTCTCGTGCCTAGGTTGTCGTTTGTATCCTTGCTGACATTTTGATGAATGTAGGATTACAGGTTGTTGACGAGTGGAAGGAGTTCTTAAAAGACGGGGGTGCAAGTTTGATGTTTTCTTCACTAATCACTTCGCTATGCAAAAGGTTTAGGGTGTCGAGGGAGAACAAGACGAACGAGGGGGCCCCGATAAAGTTTTCCCCACCGGTAAAAGGGGCC
>NW_026714638.1:0-22350 GCF_029784015.1 Lycium ferocissimum | reverse complement strand
GAAGTGGAAGAGGAGAAAAGGGAGGAAAGACGTAAAGATACTGGGGCCCGAAAGAAATCAAGCCTGAAACTGGGGTTTACGAGTCTATTTACGGGTAGGAAAAAAGGACGTATAAGTTATAACTTAAGGCATAATCCATAAAAGATCCTTAAATTACTTTAATTTAATAGTTGGGGAACCCCGGTTAAAAAAATTCAAAAAAAAAATGGGAAACCGGAAACGTTAACTTTTTAGCCCGGTTCTTTTTTTTTTGAAACCTTTAAATAAAAATTTAAAAAAAAAAAAAATTTGGGGCGGGGCCCCAAAAATTTTTAGAGTGGCAAGGCCCTTAAAAAAAGGCCCGTTCCCAAAACGGTCATTTACCTTTTTTTTTCCCCCCCCCCAAACTTTTTTTTTAAATTTTAAAACCCCCCCTCCCCCCTTATAAACCCTTTCTTCTTTTTCTTTTTAAATTCAAAATTATTTCTTTTTTCCTAAATTAATCCCCAATTAAAATTTTCAATAATTATCCTTTTATTTCTCTCAAAAAAATTTTAAAAGTCTTATTATATTTAATTTTTAAATTTTCCAATTATAATATTGTTGACATTGGTGATTTTGCAACAATCCAAAATTTTGGTGGATTTGAAATTCTCCGCCTTCACTTTTTTGGGAAATTAACCCCATGGACCTTCTTTCCCAACTCATCTTTATTTTTTGAAATTTTAAATTTTTGAAATTTTTTTTTCGAAATTTAATTTAAATTTAATTTCTAGCAATTTAATTTATTGTGATTTATTTGTTTGTATTTAAATTAATTCATTTAATAAGTCAAAGAGAAAGACGTGGTGCCCGTGTGTGGGGGTTTTTTGGGGCGGGGTTTTGAGGAAACTTTGTAAAAACCCTAATTTTAGGTATTAATTTTGGAGGAAATAATCCTTTTGGCAAGGAATGCAACAATTTTTTACCCCACTTTTAAGAAGACTTAGAGAGAGATGAAACACAACCCCGAAAATCCCATGAATACTGCCCGCATAACCACACAAGAAAACCCCCGGAACTCGTAAGCCCCCCTAAAGTTAAATTTTAAGAAAAAAAACCAACCCCACAGCTTTAGTGGACAAGTATTTAGTTTTAAAGAAAGGGGAAGAGGTGAACGGGCCCTAAATTCTCAATAGAACCAAACATAGGATGTTTGGGAGAAAAGGGTTCAAAGGGGGGATTCAAATGACGATAACTCCGAACCGGAAAAATTTTTAAAGACGAAAAAAAAAAGAGCGTTAAAAAAATAGCTAAAATGGTTTATGATTGTTTACCTTTTTCCTTTCCATCGGTATGGGGTTTGTTACTTACTTCAACGTTGTTAAACGTTTTTTAGGGGTTTTAAGATTGTAGGATTTATAGATTTATTTAAAAAATAGATTTTATTTGCCTAGTATTTAATTTTTAAAAGTAATGGTTTTTATCATTTGGCTTAGTCTTAACAAGGTTTTTTTTCTATTACTTCATTTGAAAAGGGTTTTGCAAAAAGAAATACTTTTTTTTATGAAAGGAAAATATCACGAGGAAAAATTTTAGGGGTTCAATGCTCTATTAGAGATTTTTTAAAATTTATGAAAAACACTTTTTAGTTTTTAAAAATGCTTTAATAATACAAAGGGGATTGGGATTTTTAAAGAGAAAATTTAAAACCCCCCGTAAAAAATATTTTTCAGGAGATGGGATTCATTTTTTTAAAGTTAAAGAGGCGAGTATTTTGACATTTATTAAAGTTAGCCTTTGGGGTTTTTTTTTGTAATGCTAATGGGGAAGAATTAAATTTTAAAAATGCGGTGGAAAATAACCCTAGACCTAAGAAAATTAATTAAGTGAGACTGGTGGAATTTCTGAAGCAATTATCTTCTGGCTGGCGTATGGCGTAGGATTACTAAATGCAACCAATTATGAAAACAAATATATCTTTTTGATAGTGATGATTAGTTAAATTTTTAGCATTGGGAAGATGTTAAAGAATGTGTTGAGCCTCTTAGAAATTTTTTATAATGCAACTCTTGCTTTTTCTAGACAATTCTATCCCACGGTAACCGAAACCGGTAAATAGATACCTCAACTTATCTAGAGTTGAACACATAAACATAAATGCTTATGTGGCAATAATATGACCCTTCAAAATTTATGTGCCACATCATTCTTTTTTGTGACTTTTGTGTACGGTGAAAACCGGATATAGCGTAAACCGGTGAAGTGACCGGATGGAGAAGTGAGGAACGCGCTGACATTCGAGGCGAGCCGGAGCGCAGCGCGCTTGTACGGGCGGGCGGAGGAGCGTTTTATGCGGGCGAGAACAGGCGTCTTTCGGTCCCGTATGGCGCGTTGGGCCGGTATAATCGTTAGCCGGGTGGTCGTTGGTCGGTATAGCCGTTGCATGAGTGCAACGTCGGTAGTGTCTGTCCACGGTCGCCACCCAACCATGCGTGTGTCGAACGGCGCCGTCAGTCAAATCCCACCAAAATCCGTTCGAGATCCTTGTTATTATTATTTTTATTCATTTCACATTGTATGAAGCCCATGGAGCACACTATAAATAGGGGACACCCCCGCTCCTTTGGGGGTTGGCTCCATTTACATTTCAAGAACATTTGTAAGAAAAGAATCTCATATACTTGCTCTCCCTTTCATTTACTCGGCCAAGGCCGTTTTCCTTTCAAGGATTATTGCTAATCGTATAATACAGTGCTCATAAAGATCTACATCTTTGGCCGCTCCATTGGAGAGCCTCCCAATCTCTATTTCCTTTAACTTACATACGTCAAGAACAAAGCACGTATCCTATACCCGACTTACAAATTCAATTGATTACCCAATTTCGGGGTAAAAACGGTTTGGCGCCCACCGTGGGGCTAGGATAATAGTTCTTAGTCTTGATTCTTATCAAACTCATTTAAACCGTGACCCTCGTTCGCCTCGTCAAAAAACGAATCTATGGGCGACGTCGGGCAATCCGGTCACGTTAACAACACCGAAATTGTAGCGAGAAAATGAGGGCGGCGAGCACGGGGCTGCCGAACCTATGACCCGAACCCCGTTGACTCGAGGGAGGGGCTCGGCCGTGCAAAACACGCGTGGATCGGAGAATGCGCACGTCCGGCCACGGATCCCCTAAGAACTCATAACTCCGTTACACTGTCTCGGACCCAAGGCCGGAAGGAACCGGAGTCACCGAATGACGGCATTAATTTGCGTCTGATTTTCGAAATGTTGCAGGAACAAAGAACGACGGTTGCCGAGCAAGGAATGGCGATTGCCGGTTCAAGGCGGACGAGGGAAGTTGGCCGGAAAAGGCAAAGGGTATAGTGGAAAGCGGAAGAAACGAACAGCGGGTGGTCGAGAGCGACGGTTCTGGGGCCGGTTCTTCCACCGAGGTCCTAAAAATGCTTGAGACTTTGGCAAAACGGGTGGATTCGACCGAGAAGAAGGTTGAGACGTATAACTCTCGGGTGGATCAGATACCGGGGGCTCCGCCTTTCTTTGAAGGGCCGGATTCGAAAAGATACATCCAAAGGCCTTTTCCGCCGAGTGCGGCCCGGCGATCCGAAAAGGTTCGGAATGCCGACGTCAAATACGACGGCCTGGCCAGAGCCGCCTTTCGAGCACGTGACCTCGTATGCTGCGCCCATAAAGGGCAATGATATGGAAGAAGACGAAATTGAATCGATGCTATTGAAAAAGTTTGGGGAAACTGCATCGTCAAAGGGAGCGTTGACATGGTACGACCATTTACCGAACACTCGATCACTTCGTTCGAAATGCTGGCCGACGCCTTCGTGAAGGCGCACGCCGTGCCATCAAGGTGCGGGCCGTAAGGCCGACATCTTCGGTTACACAAAGGGACGATGAGTTGCGGGGAGTTTGTCTCCCGGTTCCGAGAGGGAACGGATGGAATTACCCCGGTGCCGAAGAATGGGCCGCACGAGAACTTTGCGAAAGGGCTCGATATGCTAAGTTCGGTTGCCTCGGCCAAATTGAAGGAAAACTTGCTAGAATACGAGGCCGTAACATGGGCCGATGTCCACAATCGATATGAATCGAAGATTCGGGTAGAGGATGACCAGCTCGAGCTCTCTCCCGGTAAAGTCAAAGATGAACGGAAGCCGAGAAACCGAGAAAGGGTCACGAAGCAAAATCCGAATCGGCTAAAGAAAGGTTTAGGCCATACTCGCACCGGAGCGATCAAATTTCAAAACGGAAAAATCAAGGGAGGCCGAGCCACCCCTCGGTCGGGGGTAGCGAGAATGGACACGCGCCCGGCCCCGAATAGCAGGGCCCTCGTTCGGGGAGCGAAACGGAGTTCGGCCGACGGTAAAGGTCCTCAGGGATTTCGGAATACAACTTCAACGTCGGTACCTCGGATCTTGTCTCGGCCGTCGGTCGTGTTTCGGATGTTCGGTGGCCCAAGCCGTTGGGGGGACGGATCCGGGACAACGGGACCGAGCATGGTTTGTGAATATCACGGAACCCACGGTCACAAAGCGAGGATTGCCGCCAATTGAGAGAAGAGGTGGCCGGTTGTTGAAAAACGGCCACCTCCGAGATTTATTGAGTGAACGAGCTAAAAGCCATTACAAGGAAAGAGAAGTTCATCGAAGGATCGAACCGGTCGAACACCAGCAGGTGATCAACATGATAGTCGGGGGGAGTGACACCCCTAGATGCCCGGTAATGAAACGGACTAAGATTTCCATCGTTCGGGAAAAGCGAACCCGAGACCATTTATCCGGAGCTTCCATCTCCTTCGACGACGCGGACGAAGAGGGCGTCATTCAACCACACAATGACGCGTTATTAATTTTATTACTTATCTTTAAAACTATGGTTAAACGTATCTTGATTGATCCAGGTAGCTCAGCCAACATAATTCGATGGAGAGTGATCGAACAGTTAGGGCTGCTCGATCGAATCGTACCGGCAACCCGGATACTCAGCGGGTTCAACATGGCGAGCGAAACCACAAAAGGGGAGATCTCACTGCCCGTGAGCATCGAGGCCACCATTCAACAAACCTGTTCTACGTGATCGAAGGGGACATGAAGTACGATGCATTATTGGGCGGACCTTGGATACATAGCATGAGGGCGGTGCCTTCAACATTGCATCAAATGCTTTGAAATTCCCCACCTTAGAGGAGTGAAAACCGTCCGCGGTGAGCAACCCGCGACAAAGGAGATGTTCGGCGTAGAAGAATCGACACCCGGCCGAGGAACCGTCCGGGGGAAGGAGGGTTCGACCGGACGCCCCCGATAGCAATCAAAGAATATCGGGGAGGACCCGGAGTACGGAGACGATGACTTCGGGATGCCCCGATCTTTTGTCACACCAGATGACTCGGACGCAACCAAGTCGACCATAGAAGAGCTGGAGCAGATCATCCTGTTCGAGTTCGTGCCAGACAGGAAAGTATACCTGGGCACGGGGCTTACCCGGAGCTCGAGCACAAGTTAATTGAATTTCTTCGAGCTAACGCCGATTGCTTTGCATGGTCACACATAGACATGACAGGTATATCACCGAAGTAGCCGCCCGGCTCGGCAGACGGTAAGTTCTCCCGGTGAAGCGAGAAAAAGGCCCGTGTCGGAGTCGAAGCATGCCTTCATCAAGGACGAGGTAACAAAGCTTTTAAATATTGGTTCTATCGGGAGGTGAAATACCCGGATTGGGTAGCTAATGTGGTGGTGGTACCCAAAAAAGGTAATAAATTTCGGATGTGTGTCGATTATAAAGATTTAAACAAGGCGTGCCCGAAGGATTCATTCCGTTGCCGCGCGTCGATAGAATGATCGATGCTACGGCCGGACATGAAATGTTAAGTTTTCTCGACGCTTACTCACGGGTATAACCAAATCCGGATGCACCGGAGGATCAAGAGAAAACGTCCTTCGTAACCGTCTCGGGACTTGCTGTTACAACGTCATGCCTTTCGGACTAAAAAATGCCGGTGCAACTTACCAACGCCTAGTTAACGAAATGTTCGAACAACATGTAGGAAAAACGATGGAAGTTTATGTTGACGATATGGTTGTTAAGTCCCTGGAAACAGAGGACCATTTAAAGCATTTGCAGGAAACCTTCGATGTGCTCCGCAGAATCTGACATGAAGCTTAACCGGAGAAGTGCGCCTTCGGAGTGAGGTACGCGGAGGTTTTGGGCTTCATGGTGTCAAACCGGGGAATCGAAATCAACCGGACAAAATCAAAGCCATCGAGGACATCGAGGTCGTGAACAACATAAAAGGGGTACAAAGGCTTACCGGGAGAATAGCGGCGGAGTCGGCCGTATCAAAGGTCCTCGACAAGTGCCACCGTTCTTCTCTTTGCTCGAAAGAAGAACGACTTCGTATGGACACCGGAGTGTCAAGAGGCTCTCTGTAAGAGCGAAGAGGTATTTGACCGGCCCCCGTTCTTTGCACACACCGAGCCGGCGAGCCGCTTTTCCTCTACCTAGCTGTCTCGGAGTAGCGGTAAGTGGCGTTTTGGTCGGGAGGAATCGGTACGCAATTCCTGTCTATTATGTAAGTAGAACTTTGGGGGATGCGAGAACCCGGTACCCTCGTTTGGAAAAATTGGCGTTAGCATTGGTAAGCGCCTCCGGAAAACTCGAACCCTATTTTCAATGCCACCCTATACGTGTTGTGACCAACTTTTACCTTTGAAAAATATCATGCATAAACCAGAGCTGTCTGGTAGGTTAGCAAAATGGGCCGTAGAAATTAGCGGCTACGACATCGAGTATAAACCCCGAACGGCCATCAAATCCCAAGTCTTGGCCGACTTCGTAGCCGACTTTGCCCCAGCTTTGGTCCCCGAGGTCGAGAAGGAACTCCTACTGACCTCGGGAAATATCACGGGCATTTGGACTCTGTACGGACGGGGCCTCGAACCTTAAAGGTTCGGTGGGAATCGTCCTCAAAAGCCCGGTAGGAGATATCATCCGACGATCGATTAGAAGCCCCTTAAATTAACTAACAATGAAGCCGAGTATGAGGCTATGATTGCGAGGTTTGGAGGCACGGCTCGAGGCATGGGAGCCGAACTTATCGAGGCTCGATGCGACTCGCTCTTGATCGCAAATCGGGTGAATGGTGTTTTCGAGGTTAGGGACGAACGGATGCAAAGGTACCTCGAGAAAGCCCGTGTGGTACTCCACCAATTTAGAGAATGGACCGTACGGCACATGCCGAGGGAACGAACGGCGAGGACGACGCCTTGGCAAATCTAGGATCATCGGTTAATGAGGAAGAGATCAACCTCGGGTCGACGGTGCACTTGACGAACACGGCCATAGAGGCCGGGCGGCGAAATATGCACGATGAGCACGACTGGGACTCTGGCGTAACAAGTACGTCGACTACTTGCGCGATGGCAAGCTCCCGAGTGATCCAAAAGAATCGCGATCACTACGGACCAAGGCCGCGCGCTTTTGCTTAGTGGATGACCAGTTGTATCGGCGCTCCTTCCTCGGACCCCGGCCAAATGTGCGGGACCGGGCGAAACGGAGTACGTGATAAGAGAGATACACGAGGGAACCTGCGGCAACCACTCCGGTTCAGAAGCTTTGGTTCGAAAATTAGTCAGGGCCGGCTATTACTGGAATCGAATGGACGAGGACGCAAAAAACTTTGTCCGAAAATGTGAGGGCTGTCAGAAGCATGCCCCGATGATCCATCGGCCGGGGAGCTCTGCACTCGGTGATCTCACCCTGGCCCTTCATGAAGTGGGGAATGGACATCGTGGGCCCGCTACCCCAAGCGCCAGGTAAGGCCCGTTTCATTCTGTTTATGACTGACTATTTTTCTAAATGGGTTGAAGCACAGGCCTTCGAAAAAATAAGAGAGAAGGAAGTGATCGACTTCATATGGGATCACATCATCTGCCGTTTCGGCATCCCCGCCGAGATAACTTGTGATAACGGCCCTCAGTTCGTGGGCAGCAAGGTCAACAGTTTCCTCGAAGGATTGAAGATCAAGAAAATTGTATCGACCCCGTATCACCCATGCGCGAACGGACAGGCGGAATCCACGAATAAAACAATAATCCAAAGTCTAAGGAAGAGGCTTGAAGCGTCGAAGCACCGTTGAGAGACGTATTACGGAGGTCTTGTGGGCTTACGGGACCACGTCCAAATCGAGCACGGAGAAACTCCGTTCTCATTGGTATACGGGGCCGAAGCTCTTATCCCAGTAGAAGTCGGTGAACCGACTCTCCGTTTCGGTACTCCTTAGGGAGGCAAACGATGAAGCCATGGCGAAACTCGACCTCGCGCGATGAACTACGCGAATGCGCGTCTATTCGCATAGCGGCCCAAAAACAAAGAATGGAAAGGTACTACAACGGAGATCGGCCTCGGCATTTCCGAGTGGGGGACTTGGTGCTTCGAAAGGTCACCTTGCACACCAAAACCCCAACGAGGGGAAGGCGGGTCCCGAACCGGGAAGGCCGTACAAGGTATCCGGCATAACGGGCAAAGGATCGTACCAGTTGCAATCAATGGACGGGCAACGGTTACGCAACAACTGGAACGTGGCTCACCTAAAGAAATACTACTGCTAAGGTATGGGCCATATTCTCTCATTAACCTTTCTCATTTTTTGCGGGAAGTCGAGAACGGATGGGAAATAGAATCTAGGCACGAAAACACGTGTTGCGCTCTTTTTCCTTAGTACGGTTTTGTCCCAAAGAGGGTTTTCGAGACAAGGTTTTTAACGAGGCAACAAGTATAACGTGTTCTTGAACAAGTATGAAGGGCAAAACGAGCACTCACCGGAGTAAAATAACGGCACTCACCCGCCTTAAGGCTCGGATCGATCTTAAGGCTCGGATCGATCTTTGAGAGTACCGTGCCCACACCAACGACGACACCGATTAAAGTGAATAGGAAGATCCAAAATTTGCTACGGCAAAATAAGGCCCGGCCACCGGCCATAGCCTCCAATGTAAGGACCAAACGATCATAACGAATCGTGTCCCAACCAAAAATTTGCTACGGCAAAATAAGGCCCGGCCACCGATAGCCTCCAATGTAAGGACCAAACGATCATAACGAATCGTGTCCCAACCAAAATTTGCTACGGCAAAATAAGGCCCGACCACCGGCCATAGCCTCCAATGTAAGGACCAAACGATCATAATGAATCGTGTCCCATTTTTACTTGCTACGGCAAAAGAAGAAAGAGTCAAAACTCTCGTATGTACAAACGATTTACAAAAATAAAGTTGTCAAAAGCTGTCAAAGTTAGCAACTTCCTGTTAAATTGTACTCTACAAAATAGCAAAGGCTACCGGCCAAATGCTCGATAAGACCCCCAAACGGGGGCTGACACTTTATTAGCCAAGGCTAAAAAGATACCGGCCACTAAAACAAAGCCGAGTAAAATGTCGGCTCTAGTAGAACGGCTCTCGGAATTCGGAGATAACCGGAACTCTCGAAGAGTCGGGTAAAAAAACGAACAAGCATGATGAATCGGTGACCACGAGTCACCTTACCGTGAAAACGGACCAACAATCGCGAGAAAATAATGGCAAACATACAAACGAAGAAAATTTGGAAAGATACACTTTTCATTTATATACAACGGGTGTTCTTTACATTGAGAAAAAGAAGAATGAAAGTTCTACGAAAATGAAGAATAAAAAGATAGATGCCAAAATAATGGCTCTACACTATCCGGCATGGCTAGAGGAGGATGAATGCTCGGATTCGGTCCGCTCGAGTCATCGACTCGGACCGAGAGCGCGGTTGGCCTTCTCCTCCGTCCCTTGGGCTTCTAGTATCGAGGGCCGGAAGGTTCTCGAGGCCATGCCCAACTTGCTCGAGGGTGAGGCGCGAGATTTCCACTTCTCATACTCGGCGACAATAGCGGTATGAGCCTCGGCCGCCTCCACACTTCTCCATGCTTCCTCCAAATCGGCTTCGGCCTTGGCTAGTTTGGCTTCGGAGTGAGCCGGTTTCTTTCGAGGTCATCTTTCACACGGTTGACCGCATCCAACTTGGCCTTAAGGCCGTCATTGGCTTTATTCGCCCCCTCGAGTTCGGCTCGATACCCTCGCATATCCGGCCCGCTCCTCGGCTCTTTCCTCCAAAAATTCTTTGCGCTCGTTGAACAAGGCGCCCTCGGACTCGAGGGGCGCCGGTTCCTCTCGGACAAGCTTGTAGCATCGGCCTTCACCGAGTTCGGCTCTCCCCGAAGGTGGGAAACCATGGCCTCGAGCTCGTCCAACCGCGTGAGAATTGGGTGTTATCCGGCTAAGGGCGATCTTGTCGGCCTCGAAGACTCGGTTATAATCGGTCATGGCGGCAGGTCGCTTGCCAAACGACGGTTCTCCTCCTTGGCCGCATCAAGCTCGGGGCGAAGATTGGCTAGCACGGCCACCCGGCTCAACTCTCCCTCCTTCTGCTGGAGAAGGTGTTGATATTTCTCCGTCTCCCGGCCCTGGGCATCGAGTTGGCCCCGGAGGTCGTCTATCTCGTGTTGAGCACGGATGAAGGCCTCGTTGACCGGCCCACACTCTGCCCGGATAAGACAAACCAAAGGACTTAGGCAAAAGACGGGATGGCATTCCGAGAATAGAATGTACAGGGATGGTTAAGAATCTTACCCGGTTGCCCGCGTGCATACCCTCGTTCATAAGGCAACGCGCCAAGTGACCCCGGTCATCTTGCGTTTGTCCGAATCCGAGACAAGGGGACGCAAATAGCTCGCAACGCCCACGGGCGTGATAAGAAGCTAAAGTCTTCGGGGACGGTGACCACCGCCGATCGGGTCCTCCGAGGTTCCACGCTCGGGGCCGGAAAACATTCACCAAAGCTGTCCCGGCACCGGATTCCGATGCTCGGTTGGCCGGCCTAGTGACCGGGGAATAGGAAGGTGACCGAAGCCCGGCCGCTTCACAAGAAGCCGGAGGAGTCCCCAAGAACATCTCCTCGAAATCATCGACACGTTGGTCAGGGGTGGATGAACTTGGAGCGGCCTCGATGTTCTCGGCGAAGGCCGAGGCTCCGTAGTCACGGCGAGGCTCGGAAGGTGGACGGCACCTACGGTGGCCTCGGTATCCGGTTCTCCAGCTACGCTTTCACTGGCCTCGGCAATAACCGCTTCCCCGGATCTTTTCCTTTGCAAAGGAGTATCCTCAGAAGAAGTTTCACCTGAAATGTCGACAAAGTCAATCGACCGAAGAGGGACCGGTGAAAGTATTTCTTCCGCACCTGATTGGGGAGCAGGGACCAACGGGCCTTCGCTGATAGAAGGAAGGGGCTGGACGGAGGCCGTCTCCTCCGGTATCGGGGCCACAGAGGGGACCGGCCGACCCTCCGAATGACGATGTCGGGCTCGCTCTCCTCCCCGAAGGCCGGGCAACGCCGCGTGCCTTCTTCCTTTTTGGAGTCGTCACCTTGTCGGAGGACCTCTTTCTTTTGCGGCATCATCGAGGATACGGGAAGAACCCGCCGTGTCAAACCGGACGACGACGTAGGGTGGGCGGTTCCGGTCCGGCCTCGAGGCCACCGAGCCCTTGGGCAAACCTGAAAGGCGAAAATAATGGCAGAGATGGTGAATTCGAAGAGGCCACGGATAGTGAAGAACGCGATGAAACACTAAACAAGTATAAACGTGTTACCGTGGTTCTGCGCTACCCACCGACCGCGAGACGGGTGGGCCCGTGTCCGATTCTCGTAGGGATGCGGCGGAGGAGAGCGATGAACCCATTCACTCAAGTCTCGGATAACGGAGGGACGTATCCGTTGGGCGTGTGAGAGCAAGAAGAAAGCAATGAGTCAACAAGATCAAAAAATGGATAAAAAATGACTAAGTGCATAAGGGCGATTGCCCAAAAATCGAGCTTACGCTTATTGTTCCATTTCTCTGGGAAGGGCAGATAGTCGGTGGGGATGATGTCCTCGGTTTTCACTCGGACATACCTCTCTAGCCAACCCCTATCCCGGTCCTCGTCCATCTTCGAGAAGAACGGGTTCCGGCTGCGCTTGACAAGCTTTATTACGCCGCCCCGGAAAACCCTCGGGGAGTACAAGCGTATCAAATGGCCCAGCGTAAATCCCTTCTCAGCATTGTTAGCTAAAAATCGGAGACACGCAACGACCCTCCAAACGATCGGACCGATCTGCGCTAAAGTCACACCGTAGGTTCGGCACATATCGAGGATGACCGGATCAATCGGGGGATCGATTTTGAGGGTAAAAGGGTAAGTGTATACGAACAAAAACCCTTCTCGGTGATCGGTGACAGATTCATCCGGCCGGTGCAAAAACCCTGCCCGGGCGGGTATCCCGTCCACGGTCGGCCCGAACTACGTCGAGCCTTTCCTCGGTAATCGATGAGGGGTATCGCCTCGCATCGTATCCCTGTCCGAGACCGAGGACGGCTTGTCGACCTCGAGATCTTTGTTAAAATTGAATTTGGCCGGAATGATATCAGAGGCTGCGAGCTCGATTTTAGCCGGTGATGCGGGGACCGGACCCCGGGGGTGACGTCGGTGGAACTTCGTGGGAAGTAGATTCAGACATATCGAAAATACGAAAGGGGAAGAGTTGGAAAGTGAAAAAGGAAGTGGAGAAACTTGTGACTCAGAAACAACGAAACGACGGCACTCGAACCAAAGCAAGTGGCAAGAGCAGCTCTTTGCACTAATTTCGAGTCGATGATTCAAACAACAAATCGAATGCAACTGTTAACAATTTGTGAGAGTGTAAAGGAATATAGAGAAAAGGGGGAGCAGAAGAGAAGGAAGAGCGTGAAAAATGGCAAAGGAATGGGTGATGGGCCTTATATAGGCGAGAAAAAGGAACGGTTACCGAGGGTAACCAATCGCACGACGCCGCGTGTCCCTATCATTAATGAGAGGCGACGTGGCGGGGGACGAGCAAAAGGCGGTTGCGAGGCGTTACGTGGTCATTCCCGCCAAAATTTAAAAGATAAGAACGAGCGGCCGAGTCACGGTTTCTAAGGTTATTCACTCCCCGTTACCCCGACGGATCGGCGTAACGAAGAGTGAGGGGCTATATACGTACGGTGAAAACCGGATATAGCGTAAACCTGAAGTGATGACCGGATGGGAGAAGTGAGGAACGCGCACGATGACATTCGAGGGCTGAACCGGAGTAGCGCTTGTCGCTCGAGCCGAGCCGGAGGAGCGCTTATGCGAGGGCCGAGCAAGGGCGTCTTTCGGTCCCGTATGGCCGTTGGGCCGGATAATCGTTGGCCGGGTGGTCGTTGGTCCGGTATAGCCGTTGCATGTGAGCTGCGCGTCAGTAGTGTCCTGTCACGGTCAGCCACCAACCATGCGTGTGTCAGACGGCGCCGTCAGTCAAATCCCACCAAATCCGTTCAGAGCTGTCCTTGTTATTATTATTTTTATTCATTTCACATTGTATGAAGCCCATGGAGGCTGCACTATAAATAGGGGACACCCCCCTCCTTTGAGGGGGTTGGCTCCTTTACATTTCAAGAACATTTGTAAGAAAAGAATCTCATATACTTGCTCTCCCTTTCATTTACTCGGCCAAGGCCGTTTTCCTTTCAAGGATTATTGCTAATCGTATAATACAGTGCTCATAAAGATCTACATCTTTGGCCGCTCCATTGGAGAGCCTCCTAATCTCTATTTCTTACGTCAAGAACAAAGCACATATCCTATACCCACTTACAAATTCAATTGATTACTGCAATTTCTCTGGGGTAAACAACTTTAGTTACAAAGACCAAGTTCCAATTTTAAGGCCTACTATTTTAATATTCCTTTGAACCCTTTATATGAATTTAATATTTTCTTGAATCTTAAAAATTTATGATGGTAGAATATGAATGTTGCAATTAAAAATTTACTAAATATATGAATAGCTTTTTTAAAATAGATAAAAAGAAAGTAAGGAATCGCTTGGAAATGATGTGAAATCAATAATTTGGATTTTTCAAATTATATTTTGTCTCATAGACATTAAAACCCCCACAAGTTGTGAAACCATCAAACTTATACAATCTTAACAAATGAGAAAATTATAATTCATAACAAAATTAATACGCTACTATAAGACCTTTCTAAAAAATACAACATTAATTGATTAAAATGTAGTTCAATAAAAAGTAAAATTTAACACGGGTTGTAATGTAACTACTCTTTAATATGTTATAAATATACTACCAACTTGCAGATCGTTTAATATTTGATAAAAATATCTACAAACTTATAGTTTTTTTTTTTTTACAAAATATAAAATTTTGGGTCAAGTTTTACATTTTAAAAAAATTGAAATCATGATTTGGAATCCCAAATCATACTCCCTCAGTCCCAATTTGTTTGAAGGTTGACCAATTTATGAGTCAAATAACTTTTTCTTTGACTTAATTTTATATATAAATTTTTTGAGTATTTTATAATAAAATTTGCATATTTGAAAACTACATAAAAAGTACTATAAGTCTGCACAATTAACAATTCACAATATAAGAAAAGAGTTGGAGAAAATCGTAGTCAAAGAAAGAGCTGTTTGACTCCCAAATTGGTCAACCTTCAAACGTTTAACTTCTTCTGTCCAAAGCTAAACGTTCAAAAACACTCCAAGCAGCTAAACCAATTCATTATTCTCCGAACCAAGTCGCCCGAGTGCGGAACAAGTGTTGTACCAGGGTCAAGAGTCTATTTCAAGATTAATCTGTTTTGTATTAAAGAAGTCTATATAAGTAGTTCATATATAACAAAATATTATAAATCATAGACCATTCTTTCATTTATTACCAATTCCACAAGTAAATCTAGCTTCAAATAAATAAGTATAAAAAGAGAAATACTTATTGAAAATACTTGTACCGGTCACAAACCAATTTTGCACAATATTTAATTGTTTAGTATAAATCTGAGTCTGCAACTTAAATGACCCAAAAAGTGATTGTAGGGACCAAAATACGCAAAAAGAGATCTAGCCGAGTGCTAGATCTAGGAAAAATACGCAAAATAAAAAAAGAATTGCATAAATCGGACCCCCGAGCGCAAAGTTATGACCGTTTAAATTTCACCAATTTACAACTACATTTTCTCCCTATACTCATTATTTGATAATTTTATCTTATTTTTATCTACTGGATAAAAAATTTATGGGACTTGCACAACACATTAATTTAATGTGTTATTCAAAGAATTTTTTTTTAAAAATAACACAGTAAATTACTGCGCTATAAAATAAAACATTTAAACCTAAAGATAACAAGTTTCCAAACAAACAAAACTTACTTCCGGGCACTTTACAACTCCTAAAATGACGATCCAAACATTTACGTATACTTGATGTATTGAGCCAACATTATTGTCCGCAAAAAAGATATCAAGTTCTATATAAAATATTGTCATTCCGGCCTTTTGAAACATGACTAATCTTTGGTCAAAGTATGAAAAAACGTGACATTTTCAAACTTTGAAATTGTACAAGGGTGGGGCATTTTATTAAACTCCTATTGCGCACTAATTTAGTGCGCAATAGGAGTTAACGGTAAATTTACAATTTAGTTCTTTTGCGCACTAAATTAGTGCGCAATAGAACTTAACTGAAAAAGTACAGTTTAGCCCTATTGCGCACTAATTTAGTGCGCAAAAAGATAGTTTTATCACTTTTTTTAATGGGTTATTTTGATCTCAAATATTAATTTTTGGGTTTTTTTGGTTCAATTGAAGATTTGTTTTGGTCTCTCTCATCAAAGTTTTTTCTCAAAATGAGAAAATGCCAAAAAAATGGTCCCTTATTTAAACTAGTCCCTTAAGCATTATTTGTGCAGTTATGATACCTTTAAGATTCCTACAAATGAGTGTTTTTGATCTTTATCAGATATTTGGTGAGCTCTAACGGGTCGTTTGGTAGATGGTTGGGATTATGTAGGTATTAATAATGTAAGTATTAGTTATGTTGGTATTAGTAATGCAGGTATTAGTTATGCAGAGTTTAGTTATGCAGAATTTAGTTATGCAGGTATTAGTTATGTAGGGTTTAGTTATGCAGGTATTAGTTACGCAGGGTTTACTTATGCATAAATTATTTCGTTGAATGTTCGTTTGTTATATTAAAAATTAATAAATATTATATACTTTTTTAAAATTAAAATATTTGTTTACAACTAAATTAAAATATTATATATATTTTTTACAAAATATTAAAATATTATAGTAAAACTTTTGTATATGAAAAATTATATAAAAATATTTGTTTAGAAAAGGGAAGTATTTAAGTGGGAAGTGATGAGGGTAATATTGTCATTTCAATTTTTTCTTCATGTATCAGTAATTTCATCTTCTACCCCGCATAAAATAACACATAGATTCCCTCATAACTTATACACGTATTAGTTATGTGGGTTTCTAAATCGCAAACCAAAAGTTGTAATAATTTTATACATGAATAACTTACTACCTAATTAGCTACCAAACATGGCATAAGTACGCATAAATTAATACATGAATAAGGTGTCTATTTACTAGCTGTCAAACGCTATTTTAGCTATGCAAAGAATAATACATGAATAAATGATCTTTTAACCTGCTGTCACACCCTTAATCCGATAAGGTGTGATGGGCACCCAACCCTTACCTAGGGCCGAGCGAACCCGCTGACTCTCATGATACTAAAATCATACTGGGCCCTTAAATCATAACATAAATACATCATGAAAGGTTTTCGGAAATCAAATATGCTTTTCATACTTTTTCAAATCAAATGAAGTCTATAATCGTATAAAATCTGTAAAATAATGCGTAACAATACACCGGCTTATGGAGCCGCTTACAAACTGACATACTATACACATGACCCTGTCTGCAAAGTCTCTAACATAACCCAAGATATCATAGCGCACATATACTCTGACTCGGCAGCGCTCCGAAGGAAATGGAGCTCGCCCCTCCGGCTGGAACATCTTCTGCTAACAGCATCTACTCGTCTGCATGTACCTGCGCGGCATGAAACGCAGCCCTCGAAGAAAGGGGTCAGTACGGAATATGTACTGAGCATTTAAAGCATCGAGTACAATAAACGGGATCATAATCGAAGTAGGAATTACAGAGACAAGTATAATGACCAGAAAATCATAAGACTTGCCTTTGGAAGCATATGTCATGCATGTCAATATCATAAAACCATCATGTGTACATACAGCGTGTCCCGGCCCTCTAGTGAGGGACTCGGTAAATGAAATCATCATATGCATGTCAATTATCGGAAATCATATGCGAATTACAGAAAACAAGTATAATAATCAGAATGCCAGAATGCTTACTTCTGAACATAAATCATGCATATCAAAAACATATATCATATGCGGTCCATAATGGGACCGCGGACGGAACATGGTCGCCCCTCCTGTCGTGGGCGCCATAACTCATCATACTTCGGAAGTTTTGTAAATCTCCGAACACATCATCCTCCGTATCACATCATAATTCAGAAACACATCATACTTCGGAACTCATCATACTTCGTATCACATCATATTTCAGAACTCATCATACTTCGGAAAACTCATCATACTTCGGAATAAAGCATAGTGCGCACGATGATATACCGGCCCGGGACTTGGCGAAAGAGGTAATAACAGAATGCACGAGCAGAATCGTGAGAAACTATATGCAATATAAAACATTCACAAGAACTCGATAGAGTAATCAAAACGAACTATCATTTACAAACCGGACACTAGCCAAATCAATTTCTTCCGAACGTTACCGGAACATATTAACTTTAAGAATCATAGTTACGTATCAAAATCATATGCATAAAAACAAATATATATGGTTTTCATAACTACGTACATCTCCGTAACACATCATAATATCATAACATATCATATGAGGTGACATTAACCGATGTCGCTTTGAAACCAATGTGGGATTCGCTACATACCCCCACTTTGGAACTCGCCGTACTAGGTTTGCCCCATATTGGGTTTGCCCCACAACCCCACCATCATAGTGTGCCCCACCACCGCTCCGATACCAGTCATACTCCGGTAATACATATATATAACATATAAATCATCGACTCCGTACTCGACGTATAAATGTTAACCCTTCGGATGATAGCCACATTAATTTCTTTCAAAAATAGGTCGTTAGAACCAAACGTAGAAAAGTCTCGGGGGCCCACGGACCAGTACCAAACCAATCCGAGCCCGCCTATGAAAGTTAAAGACATTATACGTTATAGAATCTTATACGAACGTTTCAAAGCGATCCGAGCCCGTCTATGGAAGTTACGGTCATTCGTAGTTTTAATCCTTTAAGAACAAAATTCTTTATGCAACATTTATTTCCAAACATACAAAAGACATAAGGACCATAATTTTACTACATTAAGAATGTCAACATTAAGAGGCAAATAAGAATCATAGACATGCTCGGATCGTAAGAATAGAGTTACCCCGAGGCTCGTGTCATAGCCTACTTGCAACTAGGACATGCCAAAAGAAAGAAAGGGTAAGCTTTACATACCTCGTCCGCTTCCTAAGTTGATCCGAACTTACGTCGCAGCTTCTCAAAATCTACAACAACGTCATTTGATATCGACATTAGCCATAAGCATCGAAGAATTCAATCCCAAGCCATCACTTTATCTACCGAAATTTGGGCAAAGACTTCCCCATATAACTTCAACATCCCCGAGAATTCGACTGGCTAAATCTTCAACAACAATACCAACAACCATATTAACAACATCGATAATGAATTCAAAACGTATTATAATGCTAATAACTCTTCTCCACATTTTCCGACAACATTCCAATTATGTTCAATTCAACTACATATATTCAAACCAACGTCAACGTTTACATGTTCAAGTACTAATCCAAGAGCATTCAATCAAAATTCAAGAACACTTCCAACAATCCGCATAATATTCAAAACAATCCATCCAATACCCCATGGAACCCGAAACCTTTCAAGTTCAAGAAAACACCAACAACACATTTCTTCCTTTCAAATTCATGAACTACATCAATAATCCACAAGTCTACAACATTATTTCCATAAATTCAAGAAAGCATATTATAATCACATTAACTTCCAAACGGCCCACACGATTACAACTTCAATCTTGAACCATTAAGCCTTCATTTTACATCATAAAATCCACAACAACATCAACTAGAATACTAAATAACATTAGTTCGTTTCTCCTACATCATACACACCTACACGGCCAAACTTCCACAAACATAACTTCATAGTTTCATTCATTTCTACATATCACAACATGCACAAACACCTATAAAACATGTAAAGAAGATCAAAGCTCACCTTCTTCCCGTAACTTTTTCCACTCGGCTAGGGTGTTCATGGCAACAACGAACGGTTTACTCGGTCCAACGACTACTCCACGTTGTAGAGGACCCTCCAATTAGTAGAAAAGCTTGAAGAAACCAATTTTTCTTGATCAAATTCTCAAGGACCATTTTCGCCAAGCTCTTGGCCGAACGGTTTCTCCTTTCTCTCCAAGTTTTCTTGAATTTTCTAGAGTTGCAAAATGATGGCTTGTGTCTTATTTGGTCATCATATATATATATATATATATATATGTGTGTGTATATATATATATATATTTTTGGGCACATGGCCGGTCATGCTCTCTTTTCTTTTTTTTTTCTTTTTTTTCTTTTCTCCAAATTTCTAGAACTTGCTAAGACTTGGAAAGATGACTAATGTTATGTCTTGCTTTGTCATCCATTGTATATATATACATATAACTCCCACAAATATAGGTGAACACATATACATTTCATGGCATAAGGTAATTGGGCCAAGTCATGGGTGGGACCCACATGGACCCCACGGCCACATGGCCACTCATGGCCTTTTCATGAAATAATTTTTGCAACTCCTAGCCTCTCATTTTCCTTATTCCAAATTTGCCCTTTAATGCTCCATACCAATAAAAGGATGAATATGCAACTTATACTTAAAACAAAATCGAAAAATAGCCTTGTCCATAGCTTGTCGCAACTAACTTAAAACATTCCAACGTACAAAATACGGATATAACATCCTTCCCCTTTAGAACATTCGTCCTCGAATGTTCGACTAGTCTTCACAGGTCTCATAAGCACTTCGGGGAGTTCCTTTTATGGCTGTGACATACAGCTCATTCATTAATCCTTATGTTCTACCTTGCCTTCTCTTCTCTTGTCTTTCGACTGGTATCGCGATAGATCCTTAGTTCAACCATAATCGCGTCTCAGCTGTCTTCAACACTAATTCTATTTTGGTAATTAGCTAAAACCATCGTTACATTCTTCCGCAATGCTCCCAAAATATCACAACTGCATTGTCATTACTAAGGCTTTACTCTTCTTATCGAGTACTTACTTAGTCTCATTCTTAGCATACCAATACTTGCAGGTGGCATCACTATCCTTGTGCAACTTGTATAAAGTACGTTCAATCTTCGACATGGTCCCTCCATCCCTTGGTTTATTCTGCCCTACATATCTTATTCGTACTAGAACCCGCTCGTCTTATTTTATCATATTTCTTTCCCTTTCTTCACTCGCTCTTGACTTGCTCGCTTCCTTCCATAGAGGATTTTCTATTCCTTCTTCTCTATTACCTACAAGTCGCAACAAAGATTAGCGAACAACTCTATAGCCAACATCTTGGCTTTTAACCTAATATAGCATCGCTATCCTTCATACTATCTCTTAAGTTATTCGATACTATCCTCTTGTCACACTCTTTTTTTTTTCCTTCCTATACGTCCATTGTCTAGTGTCCTGTCATTCAAAGTTTCTACAAAAACTTCTCACACCGCTTTGAGAAGTGTACTTATACCATTATCTCGTTTATACTTGCCCCATGTCCTTATTTTCAAGCTCGCTAAAGATTTATTTCGTCGATAAGTATCCAAAGTCTCTTGGAATGTCATCTCTACCCCAACCTATCTTGGATGCTTCCTTTGGTGTCCCCTTATCATTTCTCCCGCCTATGTCTATCTTTTATTCTGCACACAAGGAATCTTATGCTACCTCCGTGTCATTCAGAATCCACTACTCCTACATAATCCTTCTCTCATTTTCAAAACGTATTCTGTTCACCCACATTTATCCGTATCATACCAGTCATTTTCTAGCATTCATTCTACCTTGTTTCTCATTTTCCTATAACTTAGCCTTTCACCGTCCCGTCACTTATAGTACTCGTGTCCTCAGTTACGCACATCATAACCTACTACGACACTGTTGTCTCGCTTTCTTCTTATTTCCTCTTTTCCGTTAACTCCTTCTCTTCACCGACCTGATCCGCCCCGTCCTACGCGACCTCCTAAGGTTTCTGGCCACTCCGCGTACTCTAATTTCCTTTAGGCTACTCTAGCTTCTCCTTTACTTCTTATGTCTAGATTTTATAAGATTTTCAAAATACTTCCCAGGGGGGTCACCCATCCTAAAATTTCTCCCACTCCAGCACGCTTAACCTTGGAACTCCGATGAAATACGATGCTTAAACGCTAAGATAACTGCGTTCGCTTCACCGCATGATCTTCGCCACATAATCTGGAGTGAGTCGAAGTCTTAACAGATTTCGAAACGTCCTCACAACACCTCTCACCAGCTGTCTTAGCAGTACATCCCTATCCGTCACAATTCTCTTCCTTCATGCTCTTGTCTTAATCGTATCCTTACTTCTTCTAACCATAATCTCATCATATTTTCCTCCTACTTATCGATTCACCAAGCCTTAATATATCACTGTCAAAACCTACCATTCTTTCTAACTCATCTCTTAGTATCACCAAATTCGTTTAGATTCCTTATTACCATATCCCCATCGACCTCCTATTTACTACTATTATCAATTCCACAGGTACTTTATTCCTCAAGGGCAGCCATACTCACAACTCAGTCAAATCCCATTGTTACTATTAACACGCCCTTTTTCAAAACATAATCCAAACTTATATCTCATTCTCGTATTATTTCTAGAAAAATTTTGACAGAGTTTCCTCTATATTCCTTACTATCCCAAATCCTGCACGCAGGGAAATACCAACGGTGCCTTACAGGGCCATCATCATACATACACATCATATCATATCGTATCGTATCGCGACGCGCGGGGCTCCAATATCCATAACTGATTAAAAATAATAGACTTACCTTATATGCTTAACATGACCACGGTTTACACTTTCACTCGTCTACTTTCCTTTTCACTTTCCAACTTTACATTTCAATCATACGTCAATACCTTACTCAAAGATATACCCTTCGTACTTTTGCTTACTCGCGTGCTTTGCAACTTCCAATATCGTCGGGCCGCCTCCTTCGATCGATGTCGTTCT
>NW_026714637.1:0-42214 GCF_029784015.1 Lycium ferocissimum | reverse complement strand
AATTTGTTTAAAATTTCCGAAAAAAATTTAAAACTAAAGGTTTTTTCCAAAATTTAAATGACAATTTCTCCCGATTCATGATCTCGAAACTTTAAGACACTTGCTTAGCGCTTGTTAGAAGTCTTCCTTAGCATTATAAGAGCTCCATAACCTCTCCAGGCTTACGTTAGTTTACTTTCGATGCAAACGACGTAAAAAAAATTGAGGTGTAACGTTCTCCCCCCCTTTAAAAAACATTCATCCTCGAATGTTAAACTCTCAGAGATCTTATAGAAATTTCAGCAGATCTTCCTCTGTAACTGTAGTACTACCAACCTGAAGGCTATGATGTCTCTATTTAGATCTCCTCTTAGAAAAGCAAGTGTGGATATCTGAACCTCCTGTCTTCCTCAGCTTCTCAAGTCATTTCCTCTAAATTCACATTCCTTCATAGTACTTTATCAAGATTACATCTCTGATTCCCAATCCATGAACCTGGAGTTATCTGAGAGGGTAGCTGGAACTTCCTCGTGTGATAACTTTCTGTAATCCAAATATCATCAACCGATACAATTTTGGGGGATTTCTCAATACACTTGTGGAGTATATGTTACGCCTCTCATTTTCTTCGTAGGAGAACTAATGGTTTCCTAGTTGGGTATGCCTTTGGAATAGAGACCCGTGCTCGAGTTTTAGAGACATCAAGTGTCTTACCCTGTGTACAAAAGTACCTGCAGTTATTCCTAGTAATTTACAGGATTAGAAGTTAAACGAACCGAATCGATGCAACCTGAACTGATTCAGGAAAATCTGCAGACACCAGTCATCGTCGACGGGCTGTCGACATATCGACGGACCGTCATTGTGTGGTGTCATTGTGTTTTCGTAGCCTTGAATCTGTAAGCACAGGTCGACGGAGCAAGTCGACGGACCATCGATACGACGACCTCACTGCATGACCTCCGTCACGTGATCTGGAGTAAGTCGAAGTCTTAACGGATTTCGAAACGCTCTTATAGCATAATTACTATTTTACCCCTCCTTTGGTCCTTTCTGTATCCGAGTCTTTTACCGTCCCGTCACTTCTGGCACCTGGATCCTTAACTACGCGTGTCGTGGTCTATTACTATGCCGTTGTTTCACTCCCTTCTTATTTTCTCCTTCCGATTACCCCTTCTTGGATCGTCTTTTAGTATCACAAGCCCTTTCCAATTTCTTTTCACCGAGTCGCTATCGGTCTTCTAATTACTAGTATTCCCCAATTTCGCAATTAACTTCTTTCTCGAGGTCGGCTGTGCTCGTAACTTAGTCAAATTTTTTTCATTACTATTGGCACGACCCCGTTTCCAGATATATTACAGACCTAAATCTCATTCTTTCTTTATTCTGAAAAAAAATTTCGACGAGTTTTCTACTCAGAATCGTTACCATCTCAAAACCTCGTACACAGAAATACCAAAGAATGCCTCGCGGGCCAACATATATATATATACATATCATATCATATCACGGCCTCACAGGGCTCCCAACATCATTGGCAGCAAAAATAATGAACCTACCTTGTAGGCCCAGCTCAAACTGCACCTATTACACTTTCTTACATACTTTTTCTTTTGATCTTCAACTCGTATTTCAATCGTACTTCCATATCTTACCCGGCACGTATCTTTCGTACCGCTACTTACCTGCGTGCTTCGTAGCTTCCAATATCATTAATCGCTTTCTTACGCGTCGATGCCTTTCTCTAGCGCTGAAATTAAACGTTAGTACGAGGAATCTCATCTCCTATGACTTGGCTCTATGGCACGATCTAAGATGTCAAAGAAGAGTAACCGTCCTAGATGCCCCGTAGCCTCCTGTTTATAAATGTGGCGTGCTTCACACCATAAACAGGACTCTACCGGACACGACTTTGCAGACAACCCCTAGGACGAACCGCTGCGATACCAATTTGTCACACCCTAATTTTAGTTAGACGTGATGGGCACCCGACCATATCTAGGGCCGAGCGAACCCGCTGACTCACGTAATGCTCATAATCATGCTGACAGTCAAACCATGACACAAAATTACCACGGAAATTTTCCAAAAACTAATATGCTTTTTGCCTTTCTCGAATCAAAGAAAATCTATAACATATAGCACTTATAATACAATGCATAGTAATTCATCGGCTGACATAGCCACATAACCGACATCATATACCCACGACACTTTACGCAAAGTCTCTAACATGGAACATGAATCCATATCATAATGCTACTAACTCGGCGAAGACTCGGAGGAAAATGGAGCTCGCCAATCCCGCTGGAACATCTCCTGCTAATATCTTCAGCTCACCTGGGTGTACCTGCGCGGCATGAAATGCAGCCCACGAAGGAAGGGGGTCAGTACGGAATATGTACTGAGTATGTAAAGCATGAAATATAATAAGCGGGACCATACTGAAGTAAAGAGTTCAGAAAATCATAAGACTTGCCTTTTTGAAAACATTTGTCATACATATACATATACCGGTAGATAAATCATATCATAATCGTATCATCAGGTTATCATACATATATACCATACCCGGCCCTCTAATGAGGGGCTCGGTGAGTAAAATCATATCATTGTACATATATGCCGTACCCGGCCCTCTAGCAAGGGACTCGGTATGCCATCCTGGCCGCCATCCCCGTCTCATCACATCATCATATCATCATATCATCATATATATATATATATATATATATATATATATATATATATATATATATATATATATATATATATATATATATATAGCGTACCCGGCCCTCTAGTGAGGGACTCGGTGAATAATGCAAAGAAGTTGCACGAATGCGTACCCGGCCCGGGACTCGGTGAAAGATGCATTGAGCTTACACGAGCAGAGTAGTGAGAAACTATATACACATAAATCATTTCCAGAGACTCAATGAAGTAATCATAAACGAATCGTCATTTGAAAATCGGGACAATAGTTATATAAAAATCTTTCGGACGGCACTCGGAAACATATCAAATATCATAAGTATATCAAAGTATCGTAGGGACCATAGTCGTATGTCAAATCATTCCGAGCCCGCCTATGGAAATCAAAGTCATCATACATTACAAAACTTTCTACGAACGTTTCAAAGCAATCCGGTTCTTTTTACGAAAGTTACGGACATTTCTAGACATAGAACCTTTTAGGAACGAAATTCTTTTATGCAATGTTTGAACTCCAAATATTCATAAGGCTCAAGGACCATATGAAGAATATTACATCATGAAGCAAATAAGGATCATATACGTATTCGGGCGTAAGAGTGGAGTTACCTCAAAAACACAAACCATGTCATACCTTAGTTACGTCTAGGACATGCCAAAGAAAGAAAGGGTAAGCCTTACATAACTTAGCCGCTTCTTAAGCTAATCCGAACTTACGTCTTGACTTCTCACGATCTACAATAACATCAATAGGCATCGAACATTAGCCATAAACATCGAAGAATCCAATTCCAAGCCATTACTTTTTCTACAGAAATTTCGGCAGCATTTCCCCTATAAATTCACCAGCCCCGAGAATTCAACTCGGCCAATTACTCAACAACAATACGAACAACCACATCAACAATATCAATAAGCAATTCCAAACGCATTCTAATATTAATAATTCCTTTCTACACAATTCGACAACATTTCAATTATATCCAAATAAACTACATACGATCAATTCAACACCAACGCTCACATATTCGATTACCAATCCGCAACCTTTCAAACAAGATTTAAGAACATTCCAAACAATATGCCATGGAACCCGTAATCACCAATTTCCATAGGGACGATGACAATACGTTTCTTTCTTCCAAATTCATCAATGACACCAATAATCCATACATTCACAAAATTATTTTCATAAATTCAAGAAAGCATACTAGAACCACATTACCTTCCAATTCAGCCCACACAATTACAACTTCAATCTTGAATCATTAAGTCTTCATTTTACATTATAAAATTCACAGAACACCAACCAAACACTAAATGAATTTAATTCATCATTCATATACATATGACCTACACACGGCCCCAACAACATCCACACTTCAATTTAAATCGTTCAACTTTCATTCGCATCACATAATCCACAACACAACAACCAAATTACACTAAATAAAAGTAGTCCCTCATTCCTACACACCACCACACACGCACGGCTACAACAACAACACACGGCTATAACTTTGACATTCATGTTTTCATGAGCTTCATTCATTTCCACATTCCACAACACCCACAAACCATGGATAACATATGGAAATAAAGTTTGAACCTTACCTTCCTCACTTGCTCTTCACTCGGCTAGAACTATATTCCGCACAAACGAGCGCCTTGCTTGCTCCAACAACTATCCCATGTTGACGAGGGCCTTCCAATGAGTAAGAAAGCTAGAAGAAAAAATTTTCAATGATCAACTCCCCTCTTGGCCGGTTCCCTCCTTTTTTTTTTCCTTCATTTCTCTTGAAATTTCTAGACACAAATGATGAATTGTCTTCCTTTCCATGGAGTAATCATATATATATATATATATATGTAAATGAGTGCACATGGCCGGTCATGTGCACTCCCTTTTCTCTTTTTTTTTTCTCCAATTTTCTAGAAATTTCCAAGAGATGAGAATATGGAAGATGACTTAATAAGTCTTCCAATACTACACATATTCTTCATACATGTGGCCTATGGCCCACAAGTCATGTGCATGGCCATATGGTTATTATTTTTTCCAAGAATTTAAGTTCCAACACTTCACTTTTGGCCCCAAATTTTCATGAAATGTCTAACTTTCCATTCAACCAAATTCATAAGCACTTATGCGTTAAAACAAAGTCGAAAAATAGTCTTAACCATAACTTCCCGCCATTTACTCGGAATATCCCGACGTACGAAATGCGGGATATAACATCCTTCCCCCCTTTAGAACATTCGTCCTCGAATGTTCAACTAGTCGCATAGGGTCTTAAAGATCTCGGGTTAAGCTCTTCCTTCTTGTCGAATCTGACTACGTTCTTCACGGATGATATCTTCAAGCGTACCCGTTCGCCAGTCCAGAATTTTAAGTGTCGATACCGATTATCGTCATATGATTTACGTAAACCGAGCTACTAATAGTCGTTCCCTGCTTTAACCATTATCGGCTGATACAATTCTGGAAGAAGTTGGCGTATGAATTCACCCTCCTTTTAGTGGCCAACTAGTCCTGGTCACTTGCTTAAATCGTCTCACAATCTTTCTTTACTCATCTTGTCATATCTTCAACACATTGTCTCATATCATTACCTTACCGTTAATCTGAACTCTTCTATCGTCCCTTTACTTAGATCTTGCTCACAACTTCCCTGTCACACGTGATGTTGCAATCTTTACCCGAATGTACGAAGAGGTCAAATTATTCTAAGACTCGCTTCAGCGTAGCTTCACTAATCCTTATGTTTCACTTTATCTTTGCCTCACTTCTTCTACCACCAACGTCGGAATACATTTTTTTTTCAACCATAGCATGCCCTGTTCGTTCTCAGTACTAGTTCCACCTCGATAATTTATCTCCAACCATCCTAACATCTTTCCTTAATGCACCGAAAGTATTATCTCCGCATTGTTGTTACCGACCCTAAACTTGCCCGTTAAGCATTGACTTGGTTTCACCTCTCGTGTATAATGTTCATAGGTGACATGACTGCCCTTGCACGACCTACGTATTTAATCTTAATCACGCTCGTTCCTTTTCCTGATTCGTACTATTCCCGATCTTACTCCCGTGCTCGCATTTGCTAGAAGTCTATCTTATCATACTTCTTTTCCCTGCTTTTCTTACTTTCTACCATAGGAAATTTTCTACTATTAGCAACCACTCTATTGCCTACCTCTTAACCTCTGATCCCATACAGCCGTACTACCTTTCACAATGTCTCCATTTCCTAATATCGCGTTACTCCAGATATTTACAATTAATTCTCAGCGCCATCTCTATTATTACCCTAACTTCTATCCCTTCACTGCTGGCTTTTCGATCTCCCTAGCTTGTCTCAGCAAAGAGCTTTACTCGCGGCCCAAACATTCGTATCCAGGACATCGTAGCGTCGATCGTCTTCGTCCTACACTTGTATCTCTCCCTCGCTTCCCCCTTTTAGGGGTGTACTTATACTATCGCCCAATTTTACCTTGCCCTAAATCCGTATTTCCAATCTCAATTAAGCGATACTTTTATCCCGACATTTTAATTCCCTTGCCGCTCATTCACTCATTTTCTCTCCTTTCCAAATGTTGCTGTATTGACACTTTCCAAGCTTAGCTTGTAGTGAAAACGACATCGGCTTGCCTTGTAACATTTGCACTCTTTATATATTTTTCCACTTGAACCTCGTTACTCTGTCCGATTAATGCCCTCCATGTAACGCCACGTTGATTACCGGGATACATATATCCGCTGATCTAACCATGTACAGGATATCCTGTGCGTACCTATGTACACATATAGTCCCTACTATTTTGTTTACAAGATTTCTCCAAACTCTATTCCAATTCGCCCTAATTCTAAAGCTGCGATGTACCTCTTTCCTCTTTATCGATCTAATTCGCCCCGTTCTGCGTGACCTCATAGGGTTTCTGCCCACTCCTCGGACTCTTAATTATTCTTAAGTCACTCTAACTCCTTATTTACTTCTTGCGTCTGAATTTGTAGAATTTTCAGAAAACTTCCCAGGGGGTCACCCATCCCAGGATTTCTCTCGCTTCAAAGACGCTTAACTTTGAAACTTCGATGAAATACGATGCCTCAACGCCGGTATAATCGCGTCCACCTCAATCGCATGACCTCCGTCACGTGATGCGGGAGTAAGTCGAAGTCTTAACGGATTTCGAAACGCTCTTATAGCATAATTACTATTTTACCCCTCCTTTGGTCCTTTACGTATCCGAGTCTTTTTTTCCGTCCCGTCACTTCGGCTTTGGATCCTTAACTACGCGTGTCGTGGTCTATTACTATGCCGTTGTTTCACTCCCTTCTTATTTTCTCCTTCCGATTACCCCTTCTTGGATCGTCTTTTAGTATCACAAGCCCTTTCCAATTTTTTCACCGAGTCGCTATCGGTTCTAATTACTAGTATTCCCCCGATTTCGCAATTAACTTCTTTCTCGAGGTCGGCTGTGCTCGTAACTTAGTCAAATTTTTTTCATTACTATTGGCACGACCCCGTTTCCAGATATATTACAGACCTAAATCTCATTCTTTCTTTATTCCTGAAAAAATTTCGACAGAGTTTTCTCTGTAACTGTTACCATCTCAAAACCTGTACACAGGAAATACCAGCAATGCCTCACAGGGCCAACATATATATATACATATCACATCATATCACGGCCTCACAGGGCTCCCAACATCATTGGCAGCAAAAATAATGAACCTACCTTGTAGGCCCGAAATCAAAAGCGCACCTATTACACTTTCTTACATACTTTTTCTTTTGATCTTCAACTCGTATTTCAATCGTACTTCCATATCTTACCCGGCACGTATCTTTCGTACCGCTACTTACCTGCGTGCTTCGTAGCTTCCAATATCATTAATCGCTTTCTTCTGTCGATGCCTTTCTCCTGCTGAAATTAAACGTTAGTACGAGGAATCTAATCTCCTATGACTTGGCTCTATGGCACGATCTAAGATGTCAAAGAAGAGTAACCATCCTAGATGCCCCGTAGCCTCCTGTTTATAAATGTGGCGTGCTTCACACCATAAACGGGGACTCTCTCGGGACACGACTTTGCAGACAACCCCTAGGACGAACCGCTCTGATACCAATTTGTCACACCCTAATTTTAGTTAGGACGTGATGGGCACCCGACCCTTATCTAGGGCCGAGCGAACCCGCTGACTCACGTAATGCTCATAATCATGCTGACAGTCAAACCATGACACAAAATTACCACGGAAATTTTCCAAAAACTAATATGCTTTTTGCCTTTCTCGAATCAAAGAAAATCTATAACATATAGCACTTATAATACAATGCATAGTAATTCATCGGCTGACATAGCCGCTTACATAACCGACATCATATACCCACGACACTGTCTGCAAAGTCTCTAACATGGAACATGAATCCATATCATAATGCTCTAACTCGGCAGCACTCCGGAGGAAATGGAGCTCGCCAATCCCGCTGGAACATCTCCTGCTAATATCTTGACTCACACAGGTGTACAACGCGGCATGAAATGCGGCCCCGAAGGAAGGGGTCGGTATGGAATATGTGCGAGTATGTAAAGCATGAAATATAATAAGCGGGACCATGCTTGAAGTAAAGAGTTCGAAAAATCATAAGACTTGCCTTTTTGAAAACATTTGTCATACATATACATATATCGGTAGATAAATCCTATCATAATCGTATCATCATGTTATCATACATATATACCGTACCCGGCCCTCTAATGAGGGGCTCGGTGAGTAAAACCATATCATTGTACATATATGCCGTGCACGCCCTCTAGCAAGGGACTCGGTATGCCATCCCCGGCCGCCATCCCCGTCCATCCGTCTCATCACATCATCATATCATCATATCATATATATATATATATATATATATATATATATATATATATATATATAGCGTGCCTACCCTCGAGTGGGAACTCGGTGAATAATGCAAAGAAGTTGCACGAATGCGTGCCGGCCGGGACTCGGTGAAAAGATGTATTGAGCTTACACGAGCGAGTAGTGAGAAACTATATACACATAAATCATTTCCGTAGACTCAATGAAGTAATCATAAACGAATCGTCATTTGAAAATCGGGACAATAGTTATATAAAAATCTTTCGGACGGCACTCGGAAACATATCAAATATCATAAGTGTATCAAAGTATCGTAGGGACCATAGTCGTATGTCAAATCATTCCGAGCCCGCCTATGGAAATCAAAGTCATCATACATTACAAAACTTTCTACGAATGTTTCAAAGCAATCCGGTTCTTTTTACGAAAGTTACGGACATTTCTAGACATAGAACCTTTTAGGAACGAAATTCTTTTATGCAATGTTTGAACTCCAAATATTCATAAGGCTCAAGGACCATATGAAGAATATTACATCATGAAGCAAATAAGGATCATATACGTATTCGGGCGTAAGAGTGGAGTTACCTCAAAACACAAACCATGTCATACCTTAGTTACGTCTAGGACATGCCAAAGAAAGAAAGGGTAAGCCTTACATACCTTAGCCGCTTCTTAAGCTAATCCGAACTTACGTCTTGACTTCTCACGATCTACAATAACATCAATAGGCATCGAACATTAGCCATAAACATCGAAGAATCCAATTCCAAGCCATTACTTTTTCTACAGAAATTTCGGCAGCATTTCCCCTATAAATTCACCAGCCCCGAGAATTCAACTCGGCCAAATACTCAACAACAATACCACAACCACATCAACAATATCAATAAGCAATTCCAAACGCATTCTAATATTAATAATTCCTTTCTACACAATTCGACAACATTTCAATTATATCCAAATAAACTACATACGATCAATTCAACACCAACGCTCACATATTCGATTACCAATCCGCAACCTTTCAAAAAAGATTTAAGAACATTCCAAACAATATGCCGTGGAACCCGTAATCACCAATTTCCATAGGGACGATGACAATACGTTTCTTTCTTCCAAATTCATCAATGACACCAATAATCCATACATTCACAACATTATTTTCATAAATTCAAGAAAGCATACTAGAACCACATTACCTTCCAATTCAGCCCACACAATTACAACTTCAATTTTGAATCATTAAGTCTTCATTTTACATTATAAAATTCACAGAACACCAACCAAACACTAAATGAATTTAATTCATCATTCATATACATATGGCCTACACACGGCCCCAACAACATCCACGCTTCGAATTTAAATCGTTCAACTTTTTCATTCGCATCACATAATCCACAACACAACAACCAAATTACACTAAATAAAAGTAGTCCCTCATTCCTACACACCACCACACACGCACGGCTACAACAACAACACACGGCTACAACTTTGACATTCATGTTTTCATGAGCTTCATTCATTTCCACATTCCACAACACCCACAAACCATGGATAACATATGGAAATAAAGTTTGAACCTTACCTTCCTCACTTGCTCTTCACTCGGCTAGAACTATATTCCGCATAAACGAGCGCCTTGCTTGCTCCAACAACTATCCCATGTTGACGAGGGCCTTCCAAAGAGTAAGAAAGCTAGAAGAAAAAATTTTCCAAGATCAACTTTAGGGCCAGCCCCTCTTGGCCAGTTCCCTCCTCCTTTTTTTTCCTTCATTTCTCTTGACATTTCTAGACACAAATGATGAATTGTCTTCCTTTCCATGGCTTAATCATATATATATATATATATATCTAAATGAGTGCACATGGCCGGTCATGTGCACTCCCTTTTCTCTTTTCTTTTCTTTTTTTTTTCTCCAATTTTCTAGAAATTTCCAAGAGATGAGAATATGGAAGATGACTTAATAAGTCTTCCAATACTACACATATTCTTCATACATGTGGCCTATGGCCCACAAGTTATGTGCATGGTCACATGGTTATTATTTTTTCCAAGAATTTAAGTTCCAACACTTCACTTTTGGCCCCAAATTTTCATGAAATGTCTAACTTTCCATTCAACCAAATTCATAAGCACTTATGCGTTAAAACAAAGTCGAAAAATAGTCTTAACCATAACTTCCCGCCATTTACTCGGAATATCCCGACGTACGAAATGCGGGATATAACAGAAATAAAGGAATGTCAGTACGAAGACCCTGTTCTAGTTCACTACCGAGATACGACACCTCAGAAAGAAAAGACACCCTTTGTGATGGAGTACTCAGGTATCGAAGTAGACTATGTGTTCCCAATGTTGCAGGACTTCATCAGCAGGTTATGGGAAAAGCTCATTATTCTCGATATTCTATCCACCCTGGCACAACATAGATGTATCATGATCTCAAGGAAGTTTATTGGTGGCGTGGAATAAAAAGAGACATAGCAGAATTTGTCGCTCAGTGTCCAAATTGTCAGCAGGTCAAGATAGAACACCAGAAGCCCGGAGGTCTATTACAGGCTATGGAGATTTTGACATGGAAATAGGAGATAATTAATATGAATTTTATTACAAGCTTTTCCCGTACCCAGCGGAAGTATGATTCCATATGGGTTGTAGTTGATAGGCTCACAAAGTCAGCCCACTTCCTACCTGTCAGAACCACCTATTCAGCTGAAGATTATGCGAGGCTTTATCTTAAAGAGATTGTACGACTTCATGGTGTTCCCACGACCATTATCTCAGATAAGGGAACACAGTTCATAGCTAATTTCTGGAAGTCTTTTCAGAATGGATTGGGGACTCAGGTGAGTCTTAGTACTGTATTTCACCCGCAGACAGATGGACAGGCGGAGCGTACTCTACAGACCTTTGAGGATATGTTGAGAGCTTGTGTGATTGACTTCCAAGGTAGCTGGGATGACCATGTGTCTCTTATTGAATTTGCATATAATAACAGTTACCATTCCAGTATTCAGATGGCTCCTTATGAGGCTTTTTATGGGCGGAGATGTAGATCGCCCATAGGATGGTTTGATGTCAGGAAAAATCAGTTAGTAGGCCCATACTTAATTCAACAAGCAGTTGATATGGTAAAAATGATTCGAGAAAGCCTACTAGCGGTGCAGAGTCGACAGAAGTCATATGCAGATCATCAGCGACGCAAGTTAGAGTTTGAAGTAGGCGATTGGGTTTTCCTGAAGATCTCACCTATGAAGGGAGTGATGAGGTTTGGCAAGAAGGGTAAGTTGAGCTCTCGACATATTGGGCCATATAAGATCATTCATACCGTGGTTAAGGTGGCCTATGAGCTAGCATTGCCTTCTAAATTGGAGTCTGTACATCCAGTATTTCATGTGTCTATGCTTCGTAAATGCATCGGAGATCCTTCAAGAGTCGTACCAGTAGATGATATCTAGGTGACCGAGTAGTTATCATACGAAGAGGTTCCAGTGGCTATATTGGACAGACAGGTTCATCGTTTGCGAACAAAGAATGTAGCTTCCGTTAAAGTTCTATGGAGGAATAAGAATGTTAAGGAAGTGACTTGGGAAGCAGAAGAGGCAATGAAGATTAAGTACCTACATTTGTTTCCAGCAGTATAGGAGGTTCAGTCGGAGGCATCATCTCCCCTAGGTATTATTCCATTTTCAGTTATCATGATTGGTCATGTGAGGCCATGGTATTGTATGTTGTAGTATGTTGCCCTGTGTGGCATTATTCTAGATTGCTGTGTACAGGTTGGGTTGGTATGATTTCAGGAGAAACTCTGCCAAAATTTCTATAGCTCATAATTTGTTTGAACATTCAAGGATGAATGTTTCCAAAGGGGGAGGATGTTACACCTCTCATTTTCTTCGTAGGAGAACTGATGGTTTCCTAGTTGGGTATGCCTTTGGAATAGAGACCCGTGCCTAATTTTTGGAGACAGCAAATGTCTTACCTCGTGTACAAAGGTACCAGCAGGTATTCCTGGTAATTTACAGGATTAGAAGTTGAACGAATCGAATCGACGCAACCTGAACTGATTCAGAAAAATCTGCAGACACCAGTCATCGTCGACGGGCCATCGACATATCGACGAACTGTCGTTGTGCGGCGTCGTTGTGTTTCTGCAGTCTTGAATCTGTAGGCGCAGGTCGACGGAGCAAGTCGACAGATTGTCGACACGTTGACGGGTCGCCGACCCGCTCGTCGAACCGCACCGCTGGAAGTTTTTAGTTCCAAGTATAAATATATGATCCCACGACTTTATTTCTCATTTTTTTTTATATTGGGAGTTGTTATATGAAATGGAGCAAGTTGTAGAAATAAAGGAAATGCTGCCCAATTTTCATTAGCTTTTAGTCGCTTTAGCTTAAGCATAAGTATGTTGTCGATTATCTAATTTTAGTACGAATTCTCTTGAATGTAGAATTGTGAGTATCGGAGGGTAGCACATAGTCACAAAGTTAGAGAGGCAAAAAGGTATGTAAGGCTAGTCCCTTCTTTTCTAAGGCATGACTTCCTTCATCTTTTCATGACTCTTTTATATTCCAGAAACTAGGGGTCCGTGATTATTAAGAGCTTCTCATGAAATAAAGATAAGTGATGTGTTATGAATATAGCAATGATGATGGTGAATCTAAGTCTAGAGACTCCAAAGCTTATGATATGATAGTCCTATGAAATTAATGATCCTTCTATGATTCCTTGATGTTATTCATTGTGTTAGACTCACCTCATGATGCTAGTTCCTCCAAGGTGAGATATGATGATCATGACTGCTCCATAATGAAATCGGGGGTTCTCGACCTTACGTCACCCCGATAGAGTTGTAGATTTCACTTGAGTTCTTATGCATGTTTCATGATGAGTATATGATGGTGAGATTACACCGTGCCTATATGGCCAGGCAGACACCTCTAAGGTAGGCGGCATATACATCATGTCTAGATGGCATGGGCAGACACCACTAGGGGGCAGCATGAGATGTTTACCCCGGACGCGGGAGGCCTCGATGCGGGCTAATGATGATCACACTGTACCTATATAGTCGGGTAGCTTATATATTCATACTCGATATGATGTTGTTTGTGATGTAAGTTAGCATGCATAATTCCGTCTTAAGAGACATTCAGTTGCAGGTTTTTTCCTTACTTGATGTTTCCCTATCTCTTCGACATGTTATTGTCCATGTCTTACATACTCGGTACATTGTTAATCGACATCTTTTTCTTTTTATGGACGTTGTGTTCGTGCCCAGGTAGACCGGGAGCGTGCGGTTCATAGGACTGCATCGGCTAGATTCATAGCCTCTACTACTCACACAGGAGGTGCCATTTTTTGATATATTCTTTTGTGTATATATTTGGGCACGATGGGGTCCTGTCCCATCCTTATGTCTCAGTACTCTAGTAGAGGCTTGTAGATACGTATGCGTGGGTATTAGTTGTCTCATAGATATATCGGTGCACCTTTTGTATATCTTTTTTGCACCCGAGAGGGCTTATGTATATATATGTGTTGCCTTGGGTATTGTGTATGTTCAGGTTGGGTATGATGATTTGCATAATGAGTGGTGCTCGGTAGTTAGCTCCGGTTACCCGACATAGCCCCTAGTTGGGTCGTGACAAAAGTGGTATCGAACGACTCGGGTCCTGGGGTGTCTACGAGCCGTGTTCAGTAGAGTCTTGTTTATGGGTGTGAAGCGCGCCACACTTATAAATGAGAGGTTGCGGGGCATTTAGGAAAAATGACTGTCTTTCTTCCTATTACATCGTGCGATAGAGCCATGCTATAAGATTTCTTTTCCTCTAATTGTGTGATATGATTTCAAAGATGCCGATAAAGAGGAAAGCTACAGTCGCCCAGAAGGGCAAGGCTACGACAGAAAGGCGGATGGAAAGGGAGCTGCCAATGAATGTAGAAGAAGGTGAATCCCATAATGAGGCTCCATCCAATACTTCTCACACTCCGCCTATTCTAGAAGAACAAGAAGGGGTCTCTACTCTGTCCCCTATGCCTCCAGTTCCTCCACCAGGTGCTTCGGGTCAATAGATGACCGAGGCCATTTAGTTATTGACTCAGTTGGTTGCCGCTCAAGCTCAACGGCAAAGTGCGAGTTCCGGTGATAGAGCCACTAGTGCAAGGGCCCATGATTTCATGAGTTTAAATCCCCCAGAATTCTTTGGGTCGAAGCTAGATGAAGACCCGCAAGGTTTAATAGATGAAATGTTGAGGACGTTGAGAATCATTCATGCCTCTGATACTGAATCTGTGGAGTTGGCATCTTATAGACTCCGGGATGTAGCGGTCCTTTAGTACAATAATTGGACTTCTTCAAGAGGAGAGGATGCACCTCTCCCAGTTTGGCAAGAGTTCGTGAAAGTTTTTATTTGTCATTATTAGACACCCGAGGTCCGTCGGGCCAGAGCTGATAAATTCATGAATCTAAAGCAAGGGAATATAAGTGCCCGGGAGTATAGCCTTCACTTTAATTCATTGGCTAGATATGCTCCGACTATGGTGGCTGACATGGGAGATAGAGTACATAGATTTGTGAGTGGCCTAGGGCCTTGTTCAAGGATTGTTTGATGGCTTCACTACAGGAGGGGATGGAGATCTCCCGTATTCAGGCCTACGCCCAGAATTTGGAAGAGCAGCAACAGCAGCAGAGGGGTAAGCACGATATTGATAGAGGATAGAGCAAGAGGGCCAGATCTGCCGGTGCTAGTAGTGAGTATAGAGGGGGTCAGCGACAACAGTATTCTAGATATTCGGGCCAGTCCGCGATGAGTGCACCTCCTCGGTTTGCGGGCAGGAGATTTGATCGCCCTATTTATTCTGGTCTGGGTCAGAGTTCGAGAGTCTCGGGTCCTCAGTTTGGAGGTGATCCTACCCAGAGGAGGCCACCGGTGCCGCGATGTAGCCAGTGTGGTAGATTGCATTCCGGTCAGTGTCGACGAGGTTCAGACGCTTGCTATGCATGTGGTCAGGTTGGGCATATGATGCGTGATTGTCCATCGATGGGTGGTAGAGTTGGGACTCAGCCCACAGGATCCGCAGCTGGTTCTTCCTCGTCTGTGCGCCCGATAGGGCAGACTCCCTAGACTCTAGCAGGTCGCGGTAGGGGCAGAGGGGGAGCATCCAGTTTAGGTGGCACCCAGCCCCGTATTTATGCTTTAATCGGACGTCAGGATCTTGAGTCCTCCCCTGATGTAGATACAGGTATATTATCTATATTCTCTCAAGATGTTTATGCGTTGATTGATCCGGGTTCTACATTATCTTATATCACTCCTTATATCGCTGATCATATTGGGGTGAAACCTGAGCCAATAAAGCCTTTTGAGGTATCTACTCCGGTTGGTGACCCGAAAATAGCTAGACAAGTATATAAAAATTGTGTGATTGTGGTATGTGATCGTCAGACCAAAGTTGATTTGGTTGAGCTGAAAATGTTAGATTTTGATGTGATTATGGGCATGGATTGGCTGGCCTCTAGTTATGCTAATGTTGATTGCAGAACGAAAATAGTTCGGTTTCAATTCCCGGGATAGCCCGTGCTTGAATGGAAGGGTAACACAGCATCTCCAAGAGGTTGGTTTATTTCCTACCTTAAGGAAAGAAAGATGATCGCGAAAGGTTGTATTTATTATCTAGTTCAATTTCATGATATCAAAGCAAAGCCGCTGACTTTCCAATCAGTCCCGGTAGTAAATGAATTTTCGAATGTATTTCCAGATGAACTTCCAGGCCTTCCACTGGAGCGGGAGATTGTTTTTGCTATTGATGTGCTGCCGGATACTAAACCTATATCTATTCCTTCTTAGAGAATGGCTCTTACAGAACTAAAAGAGCTAAAGGCACAACTGAAAGATTTGCCCGAGAAGGGATTTATTAAACCTAGTTCATAGCCGTGGGGAGCACCTGTCTTGTTTGTGAGAAAGAAGGATGGCTCCCTATGAATGTGTATTGATTATAGACAGTTGAACAAGGTGACAATCAAGAATAAATACCCTCTCCCGAGAATCGATAATTTGTTTGACCAACTACAGGGTGCTAAATGGTTTTCCAAGATTGATTTGAGATTGGGATATCATCAAGTGAGAGTTAGAGAAGAAGATATTCCCAAAACAGCTTTTAGAACCAGATACGACGATTATGAATTTCGGGTGATGTCATTTGGGCTGACTAATGCCCCGGCAGTGTTCATGAATTTGATGAATAATGTATTCAGGCCCTTTCTAGATATATTTGTGATTGTGTTCATCGATGATATTCTAGTATATTCTCGGTCAGAAACAGAGCATACAAATCACTTGCATATTGTCCTTGGAATTCTTCGAACATGTGAGCTATATACCTAATTTTCAAAATGTGTGTTACGCTGAATTCTGTGACTTCTCTGGGCCATATTATCTCGGCTGATGATATTCGCGTAGATACTCAAATAATTGAGGCTATGAAGACTTGGCCAAGGCCTACAACGCCTAGAGAGGTCCGTAGCTTCTTGGGCTTAGCAGGATATTATAGAAGATTTGTGGAAGGATTTTCTTCTATTTCTGCACCATTAATGAAGCTAACTCAAAAATCAGTAAAATTTCAGTGGACCGATGCTTGTGAACGCAGTTTCCAGGAATTGAAGGACAAGTTAACTTCAGCCCCAGTCCTGACACTTCCAGAAGGACCAGATGGTTATGTTGTTTATTGTGATGCCTCCGGTGTTGGGTTGGGCTGTGTATTGATGCAACACGGCAGAATTATTGCCTATGCTTCAAGGCAATTGAGGAAACATGAGAAGAATTATCCGACCCATGATCTTGAATTAGCTGCGGTTATTCATGCGCTAAAAATGTGGAGACGTTACTTGTATGGTGTACATGTTGATATTTATACAAACCACAAGAGCCTTCAATATATTTTCAAACAGAAGGAGTTGAATCTTCGGTAGAGGATGTGGTTAGAACTACTGAAAGATTATGATGTGAGTATTTTATACCATCCCGGAAAGGCAAATGTAGTAGCTGATGCACTTAGCCGCAAATCAATGGGTAGTCTATGTGAGGTCCCTCCGGAGAAGAAAGAACTAATCTGTGAGCTTCGCCAGCTAGCTAGCCTTGGAGTTCGTCTAATTGATTCAAGCAATGCAGGGGTTGGTATTCATAACTCAGCCATTTCATATTTAGACACGGAAGTAAGAAGGCGCCAACATGAAGATCCCAGTTGAGTCATTATAGAGATACATTTCCTGAGAGAGAAAAGTCACTATTTGAGGTTTCTGCAGATGGAGTTCTCAGGTATCGAGGCAGGCTATGTGTGCCAGGTGTGACAGAACTACGTCGTAGGATTCTAGAAAAAGCTCATTACTCTCGATATTCCATTCACCCAGGAGCCACAAAGATGTATCACGATCTTAAGCTAATATATTGGTGGGATGGAACGAAGAAGGACATAGCAGAATTTGCAGCTCAATGTCCTAATTGCCAACAAATGAAAATCGAGCATCAAAAACTAGGAGGATTGTTACAAGCCATGGAAATTCCAGCCTGGAAATGGGAAGTGATCAACATAGATTTCATTGTCGTTCCCTGCGTAAGCATGACTCCATATGGATAATTGTTGGCAGACTGACAAAATCAGCCCATTTTCTTCCAGTCAGGACCACGTATTTGGCAGAAGATTATGCAAGGTTGTATCTTAAGGAGATAGTGCGACTTCATGGTGTCCCGATGTCTATTATCACAGATAGGGGAGCACAATTTACTGCTAAATTCTGGAAGTCTTTCCAAGAAGGTTTAGGTACTCAAGTGAGACTTAACACAGCATTTCACCCACAAACTGATGGACAAGCTGAACGCACTATTCAGACCTTGGAGGACATGTTACGGGCATGTATATTAGACTTCGGAGGAAATTGGGATGAACATTTGCCACTTATCGAATTTGCTTATAATAATAGTTATCATTCCAGTATCCAGATGGCTCCGTATGAAGCTCTGTATGGAAGGAAGTGCAGGTCGCCAATTGGATGGTTTGAAGTCGGGGAGACACAACTGATAGGTCCAGAATTAATTCAGCAAGCGGTGGAAAAGATCAAGGTTATCTGAGATCGATTGTTGAGAGCCCAAAGCCGCCAGAAATCTTATGCGAACAACCGTCGGCGAGACTTAGAATTCCAAGTTAATGATTGGGTATTCCTGAAGGTATCACCGATGAAAGGTGTGATGAGATTTGGTAAGAAGGGAAAATTGAGTCCCCGGTATATTGGACCTTATAAGATTATCCGCAAAGTGGGCCAAGTGGCTTATGAGCTAGACTTACCCCCAGAATTTGAATCAGTCCATCCAGTTTTTCATGTATCGATGCTCCGTAAGTGTGTTGAAGATCCTACTAGAATCGTACCTCTAGATGATGTTCAAGTTACGGAGAAGTTGGCTTACGAAGAGGTACCCATTGCCATACTAGATAGGCAGGTGCGGAAGCTCAGGAACAAAGAGGTAGCTTCAGTCAAGGTCTTATGGAGAAATAATAACCGAGAAGAAATAACTTGGGAAGCGGAAGAAGACGTGAAATCCAAATATCCACAATTGTTCCCACCCCCGGATGAGGTTCAGGATGAGAAGGTATGTAATGCTTTCTTTTTAATGCCTTGGGTCGTGTGTGGCCATATTTTTCTTGCCATTATATGGTAGCCCTTTGAGGCATTTTTATTGTGGGTTGCTGTGATAGGATGGTAGAGCCATATTACAGGGGAAACTCTGGCGAAATTTCTATAGGATTCCCGAGAACTTAACATTCGAGGACAAATGTTTTTAAAGGGGGAAAGAGTGTTACACCTCAAAAAAATTTCATGTCGTTGTGCAGTAAAAGGACTAATGCAGGGTGAGACGTATACGATGTCCCTATGAGTAAGAAAGGTTACTTGGAAATTCTAATTAAGGTTCCAAAGACAGTTGAGGCAAGAGAAGAAAGTTCGTTGAGGAAGGCAAGGTATAAGTCGTGTTTTGGAAGTGTTTTGCAAAGTACCGAGCTATTGTTGATTTAATAATGTCTTGAGGAAGAGTTATAATGCTTAGATTAATAATGAAGTGTTAAACAAGTGCTAAGAATGATCCATAAGGATTGGAGATCAAACAAAACGACGAAAACAAGATCGGAGAGATGGTGGATTATATGACCATTTATACGGTCCGTATAATATTATACGGTCTGTATAATATTATACGGTCCGTATAATGATCCGTATAACGCCTGATAGATGTGCGTGTATAACGCACAACGTAAAGCCCCTATGGCATCTCATGATATTATATCGGCTCCTCTGCGGCCATAATTAATATCATCAATATCATCATCAATGTGCGCCAGCTGATCAGGTGGTAATGCGTATATAACGCCTATCTCTCTTCTCATACCCCACACATATATATATATATATATATATATATATATATATATATATATATATATATATATATATATATATATATATATATATATAACGCCTTCTGGTCACGGGTCAATGCACATGGATATATAATGAATGTAATGCTCCGAATAAACTCTATACATAAAGACTCGGATATCTAAAAAATTTGGACCCATGAGCAAGAATCATCATAAACGGGGTACATGAACATCAAAGACTGAAGTACTCCTAATGCTTCTAAGAGTAGAGTAATATGAAAGCTCGCTTACTCGCTTGTGGGCTCATATCATAGGATCATTCCAAAAGAAAGAAAGGGTAGCCTTAACATACCTTGAAGTATACCCAATCGTCCATCTTCTACCTCTCGAACTTGCAAGTCTACAATTAAGATAACATAGGGCTTAATTAGGCTATTTGCCTCTCTTACTGACTATCTTTAAACGCATAAAGAGCTTAACGAAATATAGACAATAATTTCCCTTGTAAGCTTACAACTTTTGAACTTCCCATTCACTCCAACATTAACCACTACAACAATAACAACGCTTATATATAAATATGTACTCAAATTTATCCCCCAATCATCTCTTAAAATAGCCTTAAGTCACTACCTTGCCCTTCATCAACTTACCACTTCCACAAATACCTTCTCTTTACTTAAAATCACTAAAACTCTTGGTAATAAACTCAAATACAAGGGTAAAAATCATTTACATACCTTGAGGGGTCTAAGATTCCAAAGATCAACTTCAACTCCAACCCTCTAAGCTTCACAATTTAAAGAAACCCTAGGAACAACCTTCTTCTTGACAAGCACGGGTTCACGGGCTCGAATCTTACTAAATCTCCACTAATAATGATGAAAAATATTGGGAGAGAAAATATTAGGGTTTTTCTGATTTGGAATGGAGGAGAATAAGAAATAAGGTCATGAACCACATATTTATTCTTGGCAGCCAAAAAGCTACAGCGGTCCGGTTCAAAGAGCGAGTTGACGGCCTATCGACGTGTGGACGGCCGTCGACCTGCACCTACAGATGCAAGGCTGCGGAACCCTGTTGACGCTGCACATCAACGGTCCGTCGACGATGACTAGTGTCTGCAGATTTTCTCTGATTTAGTTCAGATCTCACCAATTCGATTTGCTCAACTTCTAATTCGGCAAATTGCCAGGAATACCTGATGGTACCCTTTTACACCGGGTAAGATGCTTTCTATCTTCAAAACTCGAGCTCGGGTCTCTATTCCAAAGGCATACCCGACTAGGAAACCATAGGTTCTACTACCACGAAAGCGAGGGGTGTAACATCCTTCCCCCTTTAGGAACATTCGTCCTCGAATGTTCGAACAATCCTGAGTTATAAAAATTTTGGCAGAGGTTTCCCTGTACTTATACCAATCCGTCCTGCACACAAAAGAACCCAAAATAATGCCACACAGGGCCACATATTACAACATACAATACCATGGCCTCACCCGACCAATCACGATAACTGAAATGAGATAATACCTGGGGGCAATGATGCCTCAGACTGAATGTCACGACCCAACCCCGTAGGCCGTGACTAGTGCCCGAGTTGGACACTCGTACACACACCTGTTAGCTATAATCAATCCATAACTAAACATAATATGGGACTTAAAGAAGCAGAATGTCATCTCAGAACTGTCACGTATATATATATCAACGCAACCTGTCTCCTGAGGAGTCACAACCATCACAGATAAACGATGATGTTTGCGACAAGGCCGGCCGCGTACGGGAACGTCCCAACTATATATACGTAAGCCGACAAGGGCTGCCACTACTGTCAACATCCCAAAACATACGGATACGCAAGCGGACAAGGTCGCCGCTACGAATGGGAACGTCCCCAAAACATAAGTCATGCTAACACGGTACCGACACATCTATATACAACCCACACATATGTCTACAGAACTCTAAGAATAACAACAGTATCATATGACGGGACAGGGCCCCGCCGTACCCCTAAATAAACATATACATATAACAGAAGATCTATGTCAAAAGTCTAGACTCCGGAACAACGGAGCACTCCAAGATAGCAGAATAGATATCCTAAGCTGGCGGATCACCAAAACGAACGTCTGTACCTGCGAGCATGAAACGCAACCCCCCGAAGAAAGAGGGTCAGTACGAAATATGTACTGAGTATATAAAGCATGAAATACAGTAAACAGGATTATAACCGAAATAAGAACTACGAAAAACGAGTACAATAACCAGAATACCAAAATGCTTGCTTTTGAAACACAAATCATGCATGTCAACATCATATATCATATCCGGCCCATTATAGGACTCGGTGAACATGGTCGCCACCGTCTTTTTGGCGCCGTAACACGGATACTCGAACACGACATAACTCCGTATCACAAGATAACTCCGTATCACGACGATAGTTCGTATCACGGCATAGCACCATAACATACGCATAACACCATAACACGAGATAACACCATAATATATATATATATATATACCGTACCCGGCCCTCTAGTGAGGGACTCGGTGAAATATGTAATAACAGTATGCACGAGCAGAATAGTGAATAACCACATGCATATAATGTCACACCCTTAATCCGATAGGGTGTGATGGGCACCCGACCCTTACCTAGGGCCGAGCGAACCCGGCCCGGCTCTGCGTAATACTCGTAGCCATCTTTCGGGCCGTTTTAACCAAAACTTGAGTACATAATGAAGGTTTTTCAGAAAACAAACAAGCTTTACACTTTTTCGAATCAAATAAAATTTCCAACATATAAAACTTATAATACAATGCGTAATAATACATCGGCTTACATAGCCGCATACATAACCGACATCTTAGACCCACGACACTGTCTGCAAAGTCTCTAACACAGAGCATGATACCATAACATAATACTCTGACTCGGCAGCACTCCGGAGCAAATGGAGCTCGCCAATCCCGCTGGAACATCTTCTACTAATATCTTCGACTCACACAGGTGTACACGCGGCATGAAACGCGACCCCAGAAAGAGGTCGGTACGGAAAATTTACCGAGTATGTAAAGCATGGAATACATTAAACGAGAATCATAGCAGGATGCGAGAAGTACGAATAGACATAACCGTAGAAATCATGACTTGCCTTTAAAACATATCATATACATATACATATAGCGTGTCCCGACCTACAACGAGGGACTCGGTGGGTAGGATCATATCATTGTCATATCATCGTATCATCGAACATATATACGATGCCCGGCCCTCCAGGTGAGGGACTCGGTGAATAAGGTCATATAATCGTCGTATCATATTATCATGTCATCATATCACATCATCATATATATATACATATACCGTGCCGACCCTCCGGCGAGGGACTCGGTAAATCATATATATACCATCATATACAGTGCTCGGTCCCTTTCGGGACTCGGTGGATAACGTACACGGCCCTTTCGGGACTCGGTGAGTAATCATATCATCATATACGTGCCCGGCCCTCTTCGGGACTCGGTCGTGCCCGGCCCTTTCGGGACTCGGTGAATGTCATATACATGGTACCCGCCCTCTAACTCGGTGAATGATGTCGATCGAACCCGACCCTTTCGGGACTCGTACGTAAATAATCATGCCATCATATAAGTAACGGATCGGCTTTCGGGACTCGATCGTACCCTTTAGCATGTTCGGGACTCGGTGAGTAATCATATCATCATATACGTACGAATTCTCTCTTTCGAGACTCGGTGAATGTCCATATACATCAAACCCGAGACTATCATTTAAAAACCCAGTCATAGTCTCGGTCTTTCGAATGTTACTCGGGACTTGATGAAATATCATTTATCAAGCTATGTATGCACGAATACGATTTCTCATTTCGGGACTCGGTGAAGTGATGTCATAGTAGGCACGAGCGAGTAATAAGAAGCCACGTACAGTACACACAATTTCTTTGAAGCTCAACAAATAAATGGGCGGTCAAGTCGTGTTATAGAATCATAGTCACATTAAGTTCCTTCCGAATGTTACTATCGGAACCGTTCCTATGGAAGTTACGGAAATTATAGTTACGACCTATTAAAATCACATGCTTACGAATTCTCATTTTATACATTTACAAGGCATAAGAACCATAATCCATTATGAATCGGGTAATCAAAAATAAGAATCATTTAAACATGCTCGGATCCAATGGTCATAATCATATCCGGTTTCTTTAACTAAGAATGTACGGAACGCGGAACTTGTCAAATAGAACCTTGCCATCATAGTTACCAACCGACATTATGTACAAACACATTCTCATTACAACCATTTAACAAGTAAGCAAGTAATCGTACCGGGGGTTTCTTAGGTGATAGTCATTTAAGTCCCCTCTCCAAAAAGTCCATCGAGATTTCCACTCGGCCAATTCTCGCAACGATTATGGACGAGTATCCAACATCACCAATCCAAGCCCGCATTTTAACATTATAACCTTAATACACTACATTGAACCTCCTACGGACATATCGAAGCGATCCGACATTTTTATGAAAGTTACGGACATTCGTAGTTACCGACTCTTTTACGAACACATTCTTATTCAAATCACCTTCATATTTAATCATATACAAGGCATAAGAACCATAATTTAACTACGTCAACAATACGGATAGCAACATTAGTACATAAGAATCATGAATCATTAATTCCAAATCGGAGGACACAAAAATCTTACCTCGGGGAATCATCATAGCCTAATTTAACTAAGACATGCCAAAGAAGGAAAGGCGAGCTTTAATTCATTCTTCCTACACCATCCACCCTAATCCAACCTTTACGCCTCGGCTTCTCACGATCCACAATAATGTCATTAGATTCATCCGACATTAGCCATAGACACCTGAAGAACCCACATTCCACACCATCGCTTTATCTACAAAAATCCCTTTCATGCATTTCCCCTATATATTCACCAACCCCCGAGAATTAACATATGGCCAAATCTTCTTGAACCTTACACTTTTCCTTCGCTTCTCTCTCTCCTCTAAGGCTTCTTTGGCAAGAACGGATGATTTTCTTGTTCCAACAACCACTCCACGTTGACAGGACCTTCCCATTTAGTAGAAAAACCAAAAGAACAATTTTCTTGACCAAAATTTTGGACCATGTTCGGCCAAGACCATGGCCGAATGGTTCCTTGCTCTTTTTCTCCAATTTCCTTGAACTCTCTAGAGTTAAAATGATAAATGGTCTTGTTTTTTCATGACTTACATATATATATATATATATATATATATATTGGGGGCACATGGCCGGTCATGCGCTCCTTTCTTTTTTCTTTTTTTTTCTTTTTCTTTTTTCTCCAATTTTCTAGAATTTTCTTGAATTGTAAAGGATGAACTCTAGTCTTGCATGATCATATTTGTTTATATATATATATATATATATATATATATATATAACCACTAAAAATATGAGATGGACACATAATCCCCTTTTATGGCTTAAAGCAATTGGCCAAACTAGGGATGGGGCCCACGGCCACAATGGCTTCTCCAAGAAGTCATGAATTAGTAGAAATTTCCAAATTCCAAGTTTGCCCTTAATATTCCACCATGCCAATAATATTATAAGCGACTTGCGCATTCAAACAACACCGAAAAATGGCCTTGCCCTTAACTTCCCGCAATTTGCTCGGAATGTCCCAACGTACAAAATGCGGGATATAACATCCTTCCCCCGTTTAGAACATTCGTCCTCGAATGTTCAACTAGTCTTACGGGGTCTCATAAGCACCTCGGGGGAGCTCCCTTTTTTTTTTTTTTTTATTCTATTACATACAGTTCATTCATCGATCCCTTAGTTCGACCATAGTCGCGTTTCATCTGTCTTCAATACTAATTCTATTTGGCAACTGACTTAAACCATCGTCACATCTTCCCGTAATGTACCCAAAAGATCTCAACTGCATTGTCATTACTAACATTCACTCTTCTTTATCAAATATTTACTTAAACTCATTCTTAGCATACCAGTACTTCAGGGGGCATCGCTACCCTTCCTGCTATCTCTTACGCTATTCGATACCATCCTCTTATCATACTCTTTTCCTTATACATGTCCATTTTCTAATGTCCTGTCATTCAAGGTTTCTACGAAAACTCCTCACATCGCCTTAAATACCATTCTCGCTCATCCACTTATTACTGATTTTCAGTCTTACTAACTTACCTCGGAAAGGGGGTCTCATTTGCAGCTTAAGTGTCCATATCAAATAGATTACCGTGTCTATTGTTCCTATCTCATCCTTGCATTTCTCTCACCCACTTCCCCCCTTTAGGGGTGTACTTATGCCATTATCCGATTATACTTCGTCCCATGTCCTTATTTTCCAATCTCCCTTAGGCAAGAGACTTTTACTCCGACGGTACGCATCCAAAATCCTCTTAGAATATTATCTTTATCCCAACCTATCTCGGGTGCTTCCTTTGGTATCCCCTTATCATTTTTCCCGTTTATGCCTATCTTTTATTCCACACGCGAGGAATCTCATGCTACCTCTGTGCCATTCAGAACACACTGCTCCTACTTAATCCTTCTCTTGTTTTCAAAACGTATTCTGTTCGTCCATGTTTATCCGTATCTGTCACGACCCAACCACGTAGGCCGTGACTAGTGCCCGAGCTGGACACTCGTATAAACCTGCTACCTATAGTCATACACTACTAGCACAAACTGATATAAGTATAGAGACAAGACGTATGCATATCAAAGCTACCTATCTCTTGAAGAGTTACAACCTTTAACAGTTAATATCGCACAAAAGCGGCAAGGTCATATATATATATATATATATATATATAGGGAACGTCCCAACAAAACATAAGCCGAGAAGGCTACCTTCCTGCACAGCTGCCATAATAAACATATATATATATCTACGCAAGCCGGCAAGGCTGCCACTACAAATGGGTACGCCCCAAACACAAGTCATGCCCATACAACGAAACAACAACTACACACGGACCCACACATGTGACCACGGACCTCAAGAGTGACAACGACATCATATGACGGGACGGGGGCCCCGCCGTACCCGAACAACGGATATATACATATCAAAAGGCTATACCACGACGCTAGGCTCCCGAACAAGGGAGCACTCCGAAATAGGCGAGTAGATATCCTAGGGCAGCGGATCTCCGAAACGAGTGTACGTACTGCGGGCATGAAACGCGGCCCCAGAAGAAAGGGGTCGGTACGGAAGATGTGCGAGTATGTAAAGCATGAAACATAATACATAGAATCATATTTGAGACAAGGTGTATAGGACTCGATGCAACAAACGAGTTTCATAAAACTTACCTTTGAACATATTTCATCTGTATCGTTCTCATATCAATGTCAATATAGTGTTTTATAATCAAAGTACATAATCATTACGTATATAACATATATAACGTGTCCCGGCCCTCTAGTGAGGGACTCGGTAATTATAATCATAACATCATAAATATAAACATATACGTGTCCCGGCCCTTTAGTAAGGGACTCGGTAATAAGGAATATATGCCCTCCTGGCCACCATCTCCATATCATCATATCATCATATCATCATCATGTATATATATATAACGTGTCCCGGCCCTCTAGTGAGGGACTCGGTGAATAATATAATAGATCTGCGCACGAGAACGTACCCTGGCCCGGACTCGGTGAAGGATATAGCGGTAAGCACGAGCGAGTAATAAGCAACCACATACATATAAAACATCTTTGAGACTCAATGAATAGTAAACTTGAATAGCTTTCAATCATTAGGACAATCGTCACATTAAGTTCTTCCTATATGCCTTTACGAACTATTTTAAGGAACGTTTCAGGATTCATGTACAGGTGTCACCCTAGCATGTTACAACTTATGCAAGTCAAGTATGCTTATGCAATTCCTTTTAAGGATAAGAACTTCTATACATTACATACTAGTCAATTATGTAATAAATAACGAGACCATAACTCGATTATACCAACGAGTTTCAACATTAAGAACGAATAACAATCACATGTCATGCTAGGAGTTAGAGAGTGGAGTTACCCGAGGCTCGGATTATATCATACTTACTTCTAGGACATGCCAAAAAGAAAGAATGGATAACTTTACATACCTTTAGCGTTTAGTCGTATTATAACTTGTACTTGCTGCCCAATAGCACTTATCCTATATCAAGATATCAAGAGCTACAATTAGTCTACAAAGGAATTTAATACGCGTTCTGACGCTCACAATCCCTTTCAAACATTTAGACGACGTTTCGTTCGCATTCAAATCAACTAGTGCTACAAGCTAATATTGCTAATCATTCTTTCTTATATCACTCCAAACTTGTTTAACATGACTTAGGGGACTTTGGACAGCTTGCACATCATTCAAATAAGTCCCAAACTCACGGCCAAACAAAGACACATACCACAATACCATTTTCACTTAGCAATTTTCCAGTTTTAACTTACAACGACAACAACACGTTTAATAACATTACTTTCACAATTCTTGGAACTGTTTTAGCATCATTTTTATTCTTACAACAGCCCACAAATCATTTCAATTTCAACCTGAATCATTGCACTTCACTTTTACTATATGTTCATAACAACATTCAACATTCAATAAACACTAATTCACTTCTAACCTTAAAACAGTCCACGGTTTTGGACTGCTTGTATACTTCAACATGATTCGTTTCTTTAACACCTCAATTCACATATTCAACATGCATACAATATACCACAATGTCCATAACAACAACAATCAAAACTTGGCACAAAACAGTCCATAAACTCCCCTAAAACAGTCCCCTTACACGGCTTCAACACCATTCCTACAACTTCATGATTTTCATCCATCTATCCATATCACAACACATTCAACCCACTTCCAATACATGTACAAGAAGATTAAACATGATTCCATTAAAGCCTACAACACACGGTTCATCTAAATTTTAGGAAAACAGTCCAATACCAACATGCAACATCATAAACCAACTTCTACAATCTTTGTTCATTTACATATGTTGACACATTTTAATTCACCAACAATACATGCAAAATGAAACCAACCATGGCTTCACCAAGCTCACGGCTCACCCCTACTTCAACCACAACAACAATCCAACAACAACATGCATGAATTATACATTCAAATCATCATCTAACACAAGAACAATAATCATTCTTACCTTACAACTTGTTCTTCAACCTTGGCCGAATCTTCAACCCTATTGAAATGCTATACCTCCTTGCTTCTTTCTAACAACTACTACATGTTTTTATGCACCTATAAGGGAGTTAAATTGCTTGGAAAACTAATTTTTGGAGCAGTTTTGGAACACCTCACTCTCGGCCGGCTTGTGGCGAGCTTCCTCTCTATCACTATATTTTCTCTAACTTTGAAGTGTTGGAATGAGTTGTTAGTGAAAAATGAATCAGAATTTTGCCTTATATATTCACTCCATGATTTGAACAAGTGTCCCCCTCAAAATTTGGGTCAAATATTCTTTGACCACTCCACTATACTCACGGCCAACCATGGCATATTTTAATGGACTGATTTAGTTTTTCAATCCCACTCAATAATCTACCATGGTTAATTTAATCCCAACTTTCCATTAGTGCTTCTATACCAAACGAAATTTATGGGCATTTTGTGACTTGAAACAAAATTGGAAGTTAAAGTCTCTACTTCGTATCTTAAAATAGTCTTGTCTTTAACTTGTCGCATTTATTTTAAAACGTCCCAATGTACGAAATTATGGGATGTAACATCCTTCCCCCTTTTGAACATTCGTCCTCGAATGTTGAACTAATCCTGAACTCCCAATACCTCCTCAAGTGGTCTCCTACCTAATTATGCCCTTTCTATAACTCTTTCGTTTGTCGACTCGCTTTAGTTCATTATAACGCATTCACGGGAGAAAATCGATAATATACCAGGAAAAACATTTGGCGACGCCTCTGATCTGTCTGCTAGCTAAAGCATATATGCGGTTTGAAGGACCGCTAAAACCGGAAACTCCGCCACGGCCTCGGCCACGGCTTTCTTCCGGGTGTCGAAATACCTTGCCCCGAGGGCGCATGGCTACCGAAGAGGATGAACCAGCGACTGATTCAATAGGCTGGGCTGTACCACCTGTACTACTCCCAAATCGACACTCCCTCATAGTATGGCCTTGACGGCCGCAAGAGAAACAAGCACCAGTACCACGACGGCACTCCCCCGGATGACGCCTGCCACATTGAGAGCACTGCGGTATAGGTGGCCTCATCTGGCCCGAATCCCTATACATCTGAAACCCTGAAGTCATGGAGCTTGGACCGGCTCCTGAATACCCTGTGCTATCAAACCTCCCACCGGTGGACCGTGGAGGTGTACTCCGTGCCGGCTCAGAAGAATATCTACCATGCTGCTGCTGGGGCTGCCCGCCCCGAAACTCACCAGAATACCCGGCTGATCTAACTCTCTTATGCTGACCCCTATCATGCTCTCTATCAGGTCGACGCCCTCTACTTCGGTCCTCAACTCCCTGTGCATATGCTTGCACTCGAACGATGTCCATACCGGGTTGAGATGCCATTGCCATACAGCCATCAATCAAATACAGATCCAGCCCCATCACGTAACGATGTACTCTGTCAGCCATATCGGCTACAATAGTGGGCGCGTACCGAGCCAGCGAGTCAAACTCGAGACTATAATCTCGTACACTTCTGCCATCCTGTCTCAACTGTAGAAATCTGTCAACTCTAGCTCGCCTTATCTCCGGAGGCAGAAAATGGCCCAAAAAGGCTTCCACGAACTCGTCCCACACGGCTGGAGGAGCATCCTCGCCTCTAGACAATTCCCAGGACTCATACCAGTTAACAGCCACATCACGCAATCGATACGAAGCTAACTCCACGGACTCAGTCTCAGTAGCTCTAATTACCCTCAACGTGCGCAACATCTGTCGGACAAAATCCTGTGGATCCTGCGGGCCTTGACCCATAGAACTCTGGGGGGTTACATGACAAGAAATCTCGAACCCTCAAACTATCGTGTCTGTCTGCATAATCACCTCCAAATCCGTGTCTGCGAGCCTGCCCCGACACTAATCTGGTCAATAGCTGGACTGCATCCCTCATAGCTCTATCCTCCGCCCCCGTCGGGCGAGCCAAGCTCGGTGCCTTGGAATCCCGGGAGGCGGTGGTGGGCGGTCACGATCCGTCGTGCGTCTAGGCTCCTCCGCTAATGGTGGTGTGGCGGAGCTCGCCGACCGGAGTCTAACCTCGATGTACAGTTGAGCATAGGCCCTAGTGGTCCTCCGGGTCCGACTAGTCTCCCCGCTATTGCCTTACGCTACCCTTCGGCGCCGCCTTCTTCGGAGGCATCGCTTGTAAACATAACAATTCGTTAGGAAGGAATTATCCTAATAATACAGCTTTATCGCACGATCTAGAACAAGAAGGAAAGATGATATCCTAAATGTCCTGTAGCTTCCTATTTATAAATGTGGTGCACAACACATCGATAAACAAGACTCTACTAGACATGGTTTGTGGACACTCCGAGGATGAACCGCTCTGATACCACTTTTGTCACGACCCAACCACGTAGGCCGTGACTAGTGCCCGAGCTGGACACTCGTATAAACCTGCTACCTATAGTCATACACTACTAGCACGAACTGATATAAGTATAGAGACAAGACGTATGCATATCAAAGCTACCTATCTCCTGAAGAGTTACAACCTTTAACAGTTAATATCGCACAAAAAGCGGTAAGGTCGTATATATATATATATATATATATATATATAAGGGAACGTCCCAACAAAACATAAGCCGAGAAGGCTACCTTCCTGCACAGCTGCCATAATAAACATATATATCTACGCAAGCCGGCAAGGCTGCCACTACAAATGGGTACGCCCCAAACACAAGTCATGCCCATACAACGAAACAACAACTACACACAGACCCACACATGTGACCACAGACCTCTAAGAGTGACAACGACATCATATGACGGGACAGGGCCCCGCCGTACCCTGAACAACAGCATATATACATATCAAAAGGCTATACCACGACGCTAGGCTCCGGAACAAGGGAGCACTCCGAAATAGCTGAGTAGATATCCTAGGCTGGCGGATCTCCGAAACGAGTGTCTGTACCTGCGGGCATGAAACGCAGCCCCTCCGAAGAAAGGGGGCGGTACGGAAGATGTCGAGTATGTAAAGCATGAAACATAATACATAGAATCATATTTGAGACAAGGTGTATAGGACTCAATGCAACAAACGAGTTTCATAAAACTTACCTTTGAACATATTTCATCTGTATCGTTCTCATATCAATGTCAATATAGTGTTTTATAATCAAAGCTGCATAATCATTCTGTATATAACATATATAACGTGTCCCGGCCCTCTAGTGAGGGACTCGGTAATTATAATCATAACATCATAAATATAAACATATACGTGTCCCGGCCCTTTAGTAAGGGACTCGGTAATAAGGAATATATGCCCTCCTGGCCACCATCTCCATATCATCATATCATCATATCATCATCATGTATATATATATAACGTGTCCCGGCCCTCTAGTGAGGGACTCGGTGAATAATATAATAGATAGATCTGCGCACGAGAACGTACCCTGGCCCGGGACTCAGTGAAGGATATAGCGGTAAGCACGAGCAGAGTAATAAGCAACCACATACATATAAAACATCTTTGAGACTCAATGAATAGTAAACTTGAATAGCTTTCAATCATTAGGACAATCGTCACATTAAGTTCTTCCTATATGCCTTTACGAACTATTTTAAGGAACGTTTCAGGATTCATGTACGTGTCACCCTAGCATGTTACAACTTATGCAAGTCAAGTATGCTTATGCAATTCCTTTTAAGGATAAGAACTTCTATACATTACATACTAGTCAATTATGTAATAAATAACGAGACCATAACTCGATTATACCAACAAGCTTCAACATTAAGAACGAATAACAATCACATGTCATGCTAGGAGTTAGAGAGTGGAGTTACCCAGAGGCTCGGATTATATCATACTTACTTCTAGGACATGCCAAAAAGAAAGAATGGATAACTTTACATACCTTTAGCGTTTAGTCGTATTATAACTTGTACTTGCGCCCAATAGCACTTATCCTATATCAAGATATCAAGAGCTACAATTAGTCTACAAAGGAATTTAATACGCATTACGACGCTCACAATCCCTTTCAAACATTTAGACGACGTTTCGTTCGCATTCAAATCAACTAGTGCTACAAGCTAATATTTCTAATCATTCTTTCTTATATCACTCCAAACTTGTTTAACATGACTTAGGGGACTTTGGACAGCTTGCACATCATTCAAATAAGTCCCAAACTCACGGCCAAACAGCACATACCACAATACCATTTTCACTTAGCAATTTTCAGTTTAACTTGCAACGACAACAACACGTTTAATAACATTACTTTCACAATTCTTGGAACTGTTTTAGCATCATTTTTATTCTTACAACAGCCCACAAATCATTTCAATTTCAACCTGAATCATTGCACTTCACTTTTACTATATGTTCATAACAACATTCAACATTCAATAAACACTAATTCACTTCTAACCTTAAAACAGTCCACGGTTTTGGACTGCTTGTATACTTCAACATGATTCGTTTTTTTAACACCTCAATTCACATATTCAACATGCATACAATATACCACAATGTCCATAACAACAACAATCAAAACTTGGCACAAAACAGTCCATAAACTCCCTTAAAACAGTCCCCTTACACGGCTTCAACACCATTCCTACAATTCATGATTTTCATCCATCTATCCATATCACAACACATTCAACCCACTTCCAATACATGTACAAGAAGATTAAACATGATTCCATTAAATCCTACAACACACGGTTCATCTAAATTTTAGGAAAACAGTCCAATACCAATATGCAACATCATAAACCAACTTCTACAATCTTTGTTCATTTACATATGTTGACACACATTTAATTCACCAACAATACATGCAAAATGAAACCAACCATGGCTTCACCAAGCTCACGGCTCACCTGCTACTTCAACCACAACAACAATCCAACAACAACATGCATGAATTATACATTCAAATCATCATCTAACACAAGAACAATAATCATTCTTACCTTGCATCTTGTTCTTCAACCTTGGCGAATCTTCAACCCTATTGAAATGCTATACCTCCTTGCTTCTTTCTAACAACTACTACATGTTTTTATGCACCTATAAGGAGTTAAATTGCTTGGAAAACTGATTTTTGGAGCAGTTTTGGAACACCTCACTCTCGACACTTGTAGCCGAGAGCTTCCCTCTCTATCACTATATTTTCTCTAACTTTGAAGTGTTGGAATGAGTTGTTAGTGAAAAATGAATCAGAATTTTGCCTTATATATTCACTCCATGATTTGAACAAGTGTCCCCCTCAAAATTTGGGTCAAATATTCTTTGACCACTCCTATACTCTCACGGCCAACCATGGCATATTTTAATGGACTGATTTAGTTTTTCAATCCCACTCAATAATCTACCATGGTTAATTTAATCCCAACTTTCCATTAGTGCTTCTATACCAAACGAAATTTATGGGCATTTTGTGACTTGAAACAAAATTGGAAGTTAAAGTCTCTACTTCGTATCTTAAAATAGCCTTGTCTTTAACTTGTCGCATTTATTTTAAAACGTCCCAATGTACGAAATTATGGGATGTAACAGTATCATACCAGTCATTTTCTAGCATCCATTCTACCTTGTGCCTCGTCTTTTTATATCTTGGCCTTTCACAATCCAGTTACTTATGGTACTCGCGTCCTCAGTCATATACGTCGTAACCTATTACTATACTGTTGTCTCGCGTCCTTCTTATTTCCTCTTTCCGTTAACTCCTTCTCTTCACCGACCAAATCCACCCCGTCCTATTCGCCCTCTCAAGGATTACGCCACTCGCATACTCTAACTCCCCTTAGGCTACTCCAGTTTCTCATTTGCTTCTTACGTCTGAATTTATAAGAATTTCAAAAAAAAAAACTTCCCAGGGAGGTCACCCATCCTAGAATTGCTCTCACTCCAGCACGCTTAACCTCAGGACTCCGATGAAATACGGTGTGTTAATGCTAATATAACCGTGTCTACCTCATCGCATGACCTTTATCACATAATCTGAAGCAAATTGAAGCCTTAACGTATTCCAAAATGTTCTCGCAACACACCTCACCAGCTATTTCATCAATACGTTCTTATCCGTCTCAATTTCTTTTTTTTTCTCTCATACCCTTATCTTACTCGTGTCATTACTTCCCGTGACTATAATCTCATCATATTTTTCTCCTACCTATCAATTCGGTCGGCGCCCTAATATATTACTCTATCCGAACCTACCAAATCCTTTCTAATCATCTCTTAGTATCACAAATCCGTTCCAAATTCCGTACTACCATATTTCCACCGACCTCTTATTCTTGTTATCATTAATTCCACCATTAACTTATTCTTAGAGGGCGACCATGCTTACGGTTCGATCCAAATCTCATCAGTACTATTGACACGACCTTTTTCAAACGTATTCCAAACTTACATCTCATTTTCGTATTATTTCTAGAGAAATTTCGGCAGAGGTTCCTCTATATTTCTTACTATTCCAAAACCTGCACGCAGGAAATACCAACAGTGCCTCACAGGGCCATCATCATACATACGTATCATGTCGTATTGTATCGTACCATAGCCACACAGGGCTCTCAATATTCATAAAAGTCCGGAAATATTAGATTTACCTCATATGTTCAACACGGCTACACGTGTCACACTTTCTTGCTTACCTTCCTTTTCAGTTTTCAATTTTGCATTTCAATCGTATGCCAATACCTTACTTGACATATATCTTTCATACCTTGGCTTACCTGCATGCCTTGTAGTTTCCAACATCGCTAATCATTTTCTTCTGTCGCTGCCCCTCTCCTGAAATCAAAAGTTAGTATCGAAAATCTCATTTCCTATGCCTTGGCTCTATGGCACGATCTAAGATGTCAAAGAGAGCAACCACCCTAGATGCCCCGTAGCCTCCTGTTTATAAATGTGGCCGGCTTCACACGATAAACAGGACTGCTACCGACACGACTTTGCGGACAACCCCTAGGACAAGCTGCTGCGATACCAATTTGTCACACCCTTAATCCGATAGGGTGTGATGGGCACCCGACCCTTACCCAGGGCCGAGCGAACCCGCTGACTCTCGTGACATTCATAATCATACTGGGCCCCTTAGACCATAACATGAATACATAATGAAGTTTTTTTTTCTTTTTCAGAAAGTCAAACATACTTTTCATCTTTCTCGAATCAAATAAAACTTGTAACATATGAAACTTATAATACAACACATAATAATACATCGGCTTACATAGCCGCTTACATAATCGACATCTTATACCCACGACACTGTCTGCAAAGTCTCTAACACAGAACATGAAACCATAACATAATAATCTGACTCGGCAGCACTCCGGAGAGAATGGAGCTCGCCAACCCCGCTGGAACATCTTCTACTAAAATCTTCAGCTCACACAGGGTGTACTGCGCGCGCATGAAACACGACCCCCCGAAGAAAGGGGTCGGTACGGAAAATGTACTGAGTATGTAAAGCATGGAATACATTAAACAGAATCATAACCGGACTGAGAAGTACAGAATAGACATAACTATCAGAAATCATAGACTTGCCTTTAAAACATATCTCGTACATATACATATACATATACATATAGCGTGTCCCGGCCCTCTAGCGAGGGACTCGGTAGGTAAAATCGTATCATTATCATATCATCGTATCATCGAACATATATACCGTACCCGGCCCTCTAGTGAGGGACTCGGTGAATAAGGTCATATAATCATCGTATCATATTATCATGTCATCATATCACATCATCATATATATATACATATATCGTACCCGGCCCTCTGGCGAGGGACTCGGTGAAGTGATCATATATATACCGAACCCGGCCCTTTCGGGACTCGGTGGATAACGTACCCGGCCCTTTCGGGACTCGGTGGAGTCATCATATGTATACCGTACCCGGACCTCTAGTGAGGGACTCGGTCGTGCCGGCCCTTTCGGGACTCGGTGAAATATCATATCAGCGTGCACGAATACGTACCCGGCCCGGGACTCGGTGAATGATGTCATAGTAGGCACGAGCAGAGTAATAAGAAGACACATGCACATACACACAATTCATCTTTGAAGCTCAACAAATAAGTAACAGATCAGCGCTCGTGTCACAGAATCATAGTCCCATTGAGTTCCTTCAGCATGTTACTCGGGAACATGTCAAACAGAGCTTCGGAAATCATAGTTACGTATTAAAATCATATGCTTACGAATTCTCATTTCATACATTTACACAGATTCCATAGAATAAATCAAAACAGACTATCATTTAAAAACCCAACCAATAGTCATAGTCAAATCCAGTTTCTTTCGAATGTTACTCGGGACTTGTCAAATAGCACTTTAGCCATCATAGCTATGTATCGGAATCATATACATACGATTTCTCATTTCAGACTTAACAGATAAGTGAGTAATCATATTCGGAAGTCAGGTTGCTAACCATATTAAGTTCCTTTTTAACAAGTTGCTAGAACTATACAAAGGAACGTCTTGCGGGCCCGCGGACAAGTACTCAACCGATCCGGGCCCGCCCGTGGAAGTTAAGATCATCATACGCTACCGAACCTCCTACGGACATATCGAAGCGATCCGAGCCTTCCTATGGAAGTTACGGACGTTCGTAGTTATCGACCTTTTTTTTTTAACATAATCTTTTATGCACATTCATGTTTAATCATACACAAGGCATAAGAACCATAATTTGACTACATTATGAATACGGGTATCAAGGAGCAAATAAGAATCATAGACATGCTCGGATCATAGGAGTAGAATTACCTCGGGGATCATATCATGGCTTAATTTAACTAAGACATGCCGAAGAAAGAAAGGTGAGCTTTACATACCTTGGCCGCTCCTTAAGCTAATCCAAACTCAGGCCCCGGCTCTCCAAAGTCTACACGACGTCGATAAATATCAACCATTAGCCACAAGTATTTAGAAGTTCAATCCCAAACTGTTTCTTAATTCTACAGAAAATTGGGCAGCACCTCCCCTGTAAATACAACAGCCCCGAGATTTCCACTCGGCCAATTCTTCAACAACAATACCAACAACCATTTAGCCAACATCAATAACCAATTTCAAGCGCATTTTAACACTAACAACTCCTTACCACATCATTCGACGACATTGAATTACATTCAATTCAACTACATACTTTCAAGCTAACATCGACATTCACATATTCATTTATTAATTCGAGATCGTTCAAGCACGATTCAAGAACACTTCGAACAATCCATAAAGTATTCAAATCAGCCCATCCAATACACAAGGGAACCCGAAACCTTCTAAGTGCAAGGAGACATCAACAACACATTTCTTTTTTTCCAAACTCATAAACTACATCAACAATCCACACGTTTACAACATTATTTCCATAAATTCAAGAACTACATTAGAATCACATTACATTCCAAATTAGCCCACAAAAATCTTACCTTCAATTTGAATCATCAAACACTCATTTTCATCATAGAATCTACACCATAATCGACCAAGAACACTAAATCAATTTAATTCATTCTTCCTACACCATCCACCCATACTCACGGCTACACCCCCAACATGCAAGGTTTCATGAGTTTCATCTATTTCAACACATTACAACATCCAATATGCTAAACAATTTTAATTCATCACCCTATACAACACACCTACACACGGCCAACACACACACACGACTACAATATCAACACTCCACTTTCATGAATTTCATTCACCTCAACACTTCACAACATACCCAAACCATGCATAACATATGAAAAACAAGTTTGAACCTTACCTTTTCCTTCGCTTCTCCCCCACGGCTAAGGTCACAAATTTGCACAAACGGACGCTTTTCTTGCTCCAACAACCCCTCCATGTTGACAAGGACCTTCCAATTGGTGTGAAAGCTAAAAGAAACAAATTTTTCTTGCTCAAATTCATGGGCTGGTTCGGCCAGCCCCTCTTGGCCGTTGCCTTTCTCCTTCTTTTTCTCCACCTCTCTTGAATTCTCTAGAGTTGGAATGATAAGTTGTCTTCCTTGTCATGACTCACACACATATATATATAATTAGGTGGCACATGGCCGGTCATGTGCCCCTATTTTTCCCTCTTTTTTTTGTTTTCTTTTTCTCCAATTTTCTAGAAATTTCTTAAATTTTAAAAGATGAATTCTCCCTTGTCATCTTTTCCCACAAATGTGTTTTTGGCCACTAAAGCATGAGATGAACACATGTTTTATTGCATGGCTTGCAACAAGTGGCCAAGGCATAAGTGGGGCCCACGGCCACAATGGCTTCTCCAAGAAGTCATGAATTAGTAGAAATTTCCAAATTCCAAGTTTGCCCTTAATATTCCATGCCAATAATATTATAAGCGACTTGCGCATTCAAACAACACCGAAAAATGGCCTTGCCCTTAACTTCCCGCAATTTGCTCGGAATGTCCCAACGTACAAAATGCGGGATATAACATTTTCATCATTCAACAACTTTCAATATATTCGATTCAACGGCTTGCATTCAAGCCAACATCAATGCTTATACGTTCTAATACTAACCCGAACCCATACCAACAACATTCAAGAACATCTTAAGCAATTCATACAACATTTCAAACAATCCAAATATTACTCCCACTCACCCAAAAACTGCCCAAACCCGAGAGCCTCAACTATAACACATTCCTCATTTCCAAATCTTGATTTGCACCAACAATTCACATTCTAACAATGTCATTCTCATAATTATACAAGTTACATCAAATGTACTATAACCTCCAAATCAGTACGCAACAATTACAACATCAATTTGAGTCATTAAACTCTCATTCTCATCATGGAATTCATAACGATAACAACTAAAACACTAAGCGATATTAATTCATTTCTTGTCACATAAATGGCCTACATTCGGCCAACACCTCCTACAAACATATATAGATGATTCTCATTCATTTCTCCACTCTACAACAATCACAACATGCTAACTAGACTTTAATTCATTGCTTCAATACCACACAACACACACACACACCTCACACGGCTATGCACTACACACACACCCTTCACTCCAACATGCCATATTTCATGATTTTCATCCATTTTAACATACTACAACATGCATACAACCTTTATAACACATAAAACATAATAAAAATCTCACCTTTCTTCTTCAACTCCACAATTTGCCTAGGGTTTGCAATTGACACAACGAATGGTTGGATGACCCGAACAACACTTCCACGTTACTTAGGGACCTCAAATTAGTGGATTTGTATCAAGGAAATAATTTTGGGATGGCTAGAATTTGACTTGGTTTTTTCCTCCTCTTGGCCGAGAGCCTCCTTTTCTCTTCAACTTCTTGCTCTTTTTTTTTCTAAGTGTTGAAATGAATAAAGATGACTACTTGATCATCTTTTGTGCTATTATATGAATGGCACAAGTGTCCTTGGCCCACACATGTGTTGGACCAATTAAAATTAATCCCTGAAATTGTGTGGGCCAACTCCCATACCACACGGCCACAACAAGGGAAAATGCATGATTTTCAACTTTCATAAATTCCAATTTAAGTCCCAAATTTTCCTAATTGTTCCATACCAACAAATTCATGAACAACTTACGTCTCAAAATAAAATCGAAGGTCAAAAGTCCCGACTTTGTATCCCGAAATAGTTTTGTCCCTAACTTTTCATTGTTAATCCGGATTGTCCCAATGCATAAAATACGGGATATAACAGATCTAAGATCAGAAGGAAAGATAACATCCTAAATGTCCTGTATCCTCCAGTCTATAGATGTGGTGCACAACACACCGATAAACAAGACTCTACTGGACACGATACGTGAACATTCCGAGGAATGACTGCTGCGATACCGCCTTACTGTCACGACCCAACCCCGTGGGCCGTGACTAGTGCCCGGCTGGGCACCCGAAGCACAATCATTAATCCGAATCACATACGAGATAGCTTATACGGACACGAATATCCAAACAACGCTGTCTCGAGATTATATCGGTATGCAAACATATCTCAAACACGTACCGTATATATATCGGGGAAGCCGACAGGCTATCAAATGGTGCAACGACCCAAAACATATATACAAATGCACGCCGACGAGGGGCCACGGCGCGAATGGGATCGCCCGGAACATATAGCATACAAACACGGTTTGTACGGAATGGGAATAACCCACATACGTGTCCACGGACCTCTAAACGGACAAACGAGAATCATATGACGGGACGGGAACCCCGCCGTGCCCCGAACAAATATATACGTATACAACGGACGGTGTATACCAAAATGTGGCTCCCGAATAAGGGAGCACTCCCCGAAGACGAAATGGGTGTCCTGGGCGGCGGATCACCAAGCGTGCGTACGTACTGCGGGCATGAAACGCGACCCCGAAGAAGGGGTCGATGCGAAATATGTGCGAGTATGCAAGCGAGAAAATATAGTATACAAATACGAGTCGTAATCGAAATAGGGGTACGCAAAGTAAATGCATTCCATAATATCAAATGTTTACTTTCAAAATACAAATCATGCATAAGGCTCAAAAATATGGTCGCCGCCGTCGGTGGCGCCATAACACGGCATAACACCCGAGAAGGTTTCAAATCTTCGTATCCCCGTCGCACATCATAACACGGCATAACACCATACATAGCGCTAACACGAATATAAAAGCGGAACCGGCCCTCGAGCGAGGGCTCGGTGAACCGTAAACACGACATAACACCGGAATATAACAAAGTGCGCACGACACCAGGCAATAGGCCGGGGACTCGGCGAAGATATAACAGAATGCTGCAGACGGTCGTGAGTAACTATATGCATAAAATCATGATCATAGACTCAAATGCTAAGTAAAATGACCATACTTAGAAATCGGAATAAT
>NW_026714636.1:0-22035 GCF_029784015.1 Lycium ferocissimum | reverse complement strand
ACATTTTTTGGGGGGAAATATCAATTTTTTAAATTCCCCCTTTCCGGGTTTAAATTTAAAAACGTTCTATGTTCTTAAGAACACTTTCACATCTGTGGCCTCCAATTCAGCTAAACACCTTGAAAATCAATTAGGATCAAGATCATAAGCTTGAAAGAAAATCAACCATGGCCGAGAGCCATATTCTCTCTATCTCTAAGTTTTCTCAAGTTTCTGAAGATGAAGAATGACTCCTTAGTCATCAATTAACCTTATATATGACTCGTACAAAGTGGACACGTATCGACGCACTTAGCGGCTTGAGCCAATCAAATTTGGCCAAGCCATGGGTGGGGCCCACACGGCCACTTATGGCTAATTAGAGAAATAATTAATTTTTTAATCCCACTTAATAATCTAATCATGGTTAATTAATCCCTAATCTTCATTAATAACTCCATACCAATTAAAATTTATAAGCAACTTGTGCATTAAAACAAAATCGGAGGTTAAAAGTTTCTACCTCGTATCTCAAAATGGTCTTGTCCTTAACTTATCGCGATTAGCTTAAAATATCCCAATGTACAAAAATACGGGATATAACAAATCAATTCAGGGCCTATTAACGGTGCTTCTCCGATTTCAAACCATCCTATTGGGGATCTGCACTTCCTTCCATATAAAGCTTCATACGGAGCCATTTGGATACTGGAATGGTAGTTATTGTTATAGGCAAATTCAATTAGGGGTAAGTGGTCGTCCCAACTACAACCAAAATCTAAAACACATGCTGTCAACATATCCTCCAAAGTCTGAATAGTACGTTCGGCTTGTCCATCAGTTTGCGGATGAAATGCGGTACTACGCTTGCCTTGGGTACCTAAACCTTCCTGGAAAGATTTCCAGAACTTGGCTATAAACTGTGCCCCTCTATCTGTGATAATGGATACCGGAACTCCATGAAGTCTCCCAATCTCCTTAATATACAATCTTGCATAATCTTCCACTGAGTAGGTGGTTTTGACTAGGAGAAAATGAGCCGCTTTCGTCAATCTATCCACAATCACCCATATAGAATCATACTTGCCTAGAACGGGGTAGCCACAATAAATTCATATTGATCACTTCTCATTTCCATGTAGGAATTTCCATTGCTTGCACATACCCGGCTTTTGGTTCTATCTTCACTTGCTAGCATTTGGACATTGGGCTACAAGTGCTACGTTCTTTCATACCATTCTACCAATCCATCATCTTGAGATCATGATACATCTTTATCGTTCCTGGATGGATAGAATACCGAGAATAATGAGCTTCTTCTAGAATTTGACGACGCAATTCTGCAACGTTCGGAACACATAGCCTGCCTCGGTACTTAAGAACTCCTTCTATGGAAATTTCAAATGGAGACTTCTCTTTTGCATGACATGTAACTCTATAACGGCTCAATTGAGGATCTTCATATTGCCGCTCTTTTACTTCCATGTTCAAGGACGAAACTGTAGGATTATTAACACTAACTCCTACGCCACCTGAATCAATTAAACGTGCTCCAAGATTAGCTAGTTGGTGGAGTTCATGAACTAATTCTTTCTTCTCCGCGGGAACTTCACATAAGCTACCCATTGATCGGCGGCTAAGCGCATCAGCTACTACATTTGCTTTCCCGGGGTGGTATAAAATATTAACATCATAATCTTTCAATAATTCTAACCACCGCTTGTCGTGATTTAACTCACTTCGTTTAAAAATGTATTGAGACGATGATCCGTATAGATATCAACATGCACACCATACAAGTAATGTCTCCACATTTTTAATGCATGAAAAAGCAACCACCCAAGATCATAGATGTCGTGGGTAGTTCACTGCAAGCTCCGCAGTCGTCTCGAGGCATAAGCAATGACTGCAGGCCGCATCAATACACATCCCTAAACCCACACCAAAAGCATCACAATACACAACATAGCCATCCGGCCCTTCCGGGAAGTGTCAAGACCGGAGCCGAGAGGGGTTAGCTTTGTCCTTCAACTCTTGGAAGGCTACCCTCACAAGCATCATTCCACTTGTAAAATTTTTAACGTCTTCCGGGTTAGCTTCACAATGGGCCGAAATAGATGAAAAGCCCTCTCGAATCTTCTATAATAACTTTGTCAATCCCCAAAACTACGAACACGTAGGCTGCCATACGCCTTGGCCAAGTCTTCACAGCTTCAATTTTCTAAGTGTCGACTCTAATGCCATCATCTGAAATAACATGACCCAAGAGCGTCACCGAATTCAGCCAAAACTCGCACTTTGAAAATTTTGCATACAATTCCCGAGTTCGGAGAATTCCAAGAACAATACGTAAATGATCTGCATGTTCTAATTCTGTGCGAGAATACACCAGAATATCATCAATGAATACTATTACAAATAGATCCAAGAGGGGCCTGAATACATTATTCATTAAATTCATGAACACGGCTGGAGCATTAGTTAACCCAAATGACATCACTCGGAATTCATAATAGTCATATCTCGTTCTGAAAGCTGTCTTCAGAATATATTCTTCTCTAACTCTAACTCGATGATAACCCGACCTCAAATCTATCTTAGAGCGCCACTTGGCACCCTGTAATTGATCAAATAAGTCATCAATTCTCGGAAGAGGATATTTGTTCTTTATTGTCACCTTATTCAATTGTCTATAATCAATGCACATTCGTAGGGAGCTATCTTTCTTTCTCACAAATAAGACTGGTGCTCCCCACGGTGATGAACTGGCCTAATAAACCCCTTCTCGAGCAAATCTTTCAACTGTGCCTTTAGCTCTTTCAATTCTGGCCGGGAGCCATCTCTAAGGGCCGGATAGAAATAGGCTTGGTGTCCCGTGCAACACATCAATAGCGAACTCAATTTCTCTTTCCGAGGAAGGCCCGGAAGTTCATCCGGGAATACATCCTAAATTCATTCACTACCACGGAATGCATTGGAAAGTTGGCAACTTTGCTTCAGTATCATGAACTCGGACTAAATGATAAATATAGCCTTTAGCTATCATCTTTCTTGCCTTAAGGTAGGAAATTAACCTACCTCTTGGAGATGCTGTATTACCTTTCCATTCAAGCACGGGCTCTCCCGAAAATTGAAATCGAACTAATTTCATTCGATAATCAACATTAGCATAGCATGAGGCCAACCAATCCATACCCATAATCACATCAAAATCTAACATCTCATTTCCAACTAAATCAGCTTTAGTTTGGCGGTCACATATCACAATCGTACAATCTTTATATACTTGCCTAGCTATCATGGGATCACCAACCGAAGTAGATACCTCAAAAGGTTTAAGTAGCTCGGGTTTCACCTCAATACGACCAAAGAACATATGGAGTAATATAAGATAATGTGAAACCCGGATCTATCAATGCATACACATCATGGGAAAACACTGATAATGTACCTGTAACAACATTTGGGGAGGACTCGAGATCCTGTCGTCCGGCCAAAACATATATATGCGGGGTCGAGTGGCACCGAAGTAGATGCTCCCCTCTCTACCCCGCCGGCTAGAATTGGGGAGTCCGCCACCGGGTGCACCGAAGATGAACCAACCGCCGATCCTGCGGGCTGGGCCCTAACTCTACCGCTCATTGACGGGCAATCTCTCATCATGTGCCCTGCCTGACCACAAGCATAACAAGCATCGAAACCTTGGCGGTACTATCCGGAATGTAATCTACCGTACTGATTGCATCGCGGTACCGGAGGTCTCTTCTGGCCATAGTCTCCCCCAAACTGTGAACCTGAGGCCCTCGAACTCTGACCCTGTCCTAAACGGAAGGAACGACCAAATCTCCTACCTGTAAATCGGGGAGGTGCACTAGTCACTGACTGGCCTGAGTGCCTAGAATATGATTGCCTTGGTCCCCTTCTATACTCACTGCCTGTGCCGATAGATCTGGCCTTTTTGCTTTGCCCTCTATCAACATCACGGTCACCCCTTTGCGGAGGTTGTTGTCCTTCTAGATTTTGGGCATGGGCTTGAATGCGGAAAATATCCATCCCATCTTGCAATGAAGCCGTTAAACAATATTTAAACAAATGCGGCCCTAAGCCACTCACAAACCTATGCACTCAATCACCCATATCGGCCACCATAGTCGGGGCATATCTAGCCAATGAATTAAATTGAAGGCTATACTCCCGAGCGCTCATATTCCCTTGCTTCAAATTTAGAAATCTATCCGCCCTAGCTCGGCGGACCTCGGGTGGCAAATATTGGCGAATAAAAGCAACTACAAATTCTTGACACACGAGAGGAAGCGCATTCTCTTACCTCGATGTTGTCCAATTATTATACCATAATACCGCCAAATCCCGGAGTCTATATGATGCCAACTCCATGGATTCGATTTCGGAGGCATGAATGATCCGCAATGGTCTCAACATTTCATCAATAAAGCCTTGCGGATCTTCATCCTATTTGACCCAAAGAATTCGGAGGATTTAAGCTCATAAAGTCACGGCTCGGTACTAGCCGACCGATCACTGGACCCGCATTTGTGCCTAGGCGGCAACCAACCGTGTCAATAAATGAACGGCTTCGGTCACTTGTTAACCCGAAGTAGCCGGTAGAGGGACTGGAGGCATAGAAGCTGGAACTGATGCCCCTTCTTGTTCTCCCGTAATAAGCGGAGTGGTGGAGGCATTAGATGGAGCCTAATGATGTGATTCACCCTCATCTATATTCATAGGCGGCTCTCTTTCTGCCCGTGTTTTCATCGTAGTCTTGCCCTTCTGGGCGGCTTTAGCTTTTCCCTTTGGCGGCATTTCTGAAATCATAGCACACATATTAGGGAGGATTAATTCTTACAAAGACAACTCTATCGCACGATCTCATAAGAAGAAAGATGGTCATTTTTCCTAAATGCCTTGTAGCCTCCTGTTCATTAGCGTGGCGCGCAACACACCATATGTCACGACCCAACCCCGTAAGCCGTGACTAGTGCCCGAGCTGGGCACCCATACACACACAAAACCCGAATCGACATACCACAACTTATGCATAGACAAAGATCATACGTAATTCCAAATTGTCGCCGACAAGCATATATATATCACAGAAGCCAACAAGGCTATCATAAAGCATAGCGTCCTAAAATATATACAAATGCGAGCCGACAAGGCTGCCGCGGCGAATGGGACCGCCCAAAACATAAAGCGTGCGAGCACATCTGAACAGTAATACACACAACCCACATATATGTCTACAGACCTCTAAGAGTCATAACAGAATCAAATGACGGGACAGGGCCCCGCCGTACCCCTGAATAGACATATGCATATATACAACGGAGGAATATGTACCAAAATATGGGCTCCCGGAACAAGGGAGCTCTCCAAATAGTAATAGGTGACCTAAGTCAAGGATCACCAAAATGAGCGTCCGTACTGGCGGCATGAAACGCACCCGAAGAAAGCGGGTCGGACGGAATATGTACCGAGTACGCAAAGCATGAAATACAAAAGAAATAATCGTAATCGAAATGTAGACGATGAAATAAGTACGATATGCAAAATACCAAAATGTTTAGTTTCAAAACACAAATCATGCAATGGGCTCGGAACATGGTCGCACCCCGTTATTTGGCGCCATAACACAAGATAACACCGAAGATTTCATATCTCCGTAACCCGACATATCTCCATAACGCATCATAACGCCATAACACAAGATAACACCAAATATAAACGGAACCCGGCCCCTCAGCGAGGAGCTCGGTGAACCAAACACAACATAACACCGGAATATAACATAGTGCGCACGATGACATAACCGGCCGGACTCGGTGAAAGATATAATGTGATGCACGAGCGTAGTCGCGAGTAACCATATGCATAAAAATCATCATTACGTACTTAATAAATAAGTAAGTAATCAACACTCGGGGGTCGGGGTGATAGTTATATTAAGTTCACAAAAGTCGTTGAGCTATACAAAGGGAAGTAGCGGGACCCACGGACGAGCATCAACCCAATCCGAGCCCGCCTATGGAGACTATAGTCATTATACGCTACAGAACCTCCTACGAGCATATCGCGGCGATCCGGTTCTGTCTACGAAAGTTACGGTCATTATTAGACGTAGAACCCTTTAAAGACAAAATCTTTATGCAATATTTGAAATCCAACCTTACCAAAGATATAAGGGCCATAATTTTACTACATTAAGAATGCCAACATTAAGAGGTGAATAAGAATCGTAGACATGCTCGGATCGTAAGAGTGGAGTTTCCTCGAGGCTCGTGTCATAGCCTATTTACAACTAAGACATGCCAAAAGAAAGAAAAGTTAGGCTTTACATACCTCGTCCGCTCTCAAAGCTAATCCAAACCTACGTCTCGGACTCCCAAGATCTACAACAACATCATCGATACCAAACATTAGCTATAGGCATTTAGGACTTCAATTCCAAGCAAACACTAAATTCTACAGAAATTTGGGCAGCATTTCCCCTATAACCTCAACCCCCTGAGAATTCAACTCGGCCAAATCATCAACAACAATACTAAAAACCACGTTTAAAACATCAATAATCAATTCAAAACGCATTCTAACGTTAGTAACTCTTTTCTACATAATTCAACAACATTCCAATATATTCAATTATCCACATATAATCAAACTAACGCCAATGCTCACACGTTCAATTACTAATCCGAAGCCATTCAAACAATATTCAAGAACACTTTAAACAACCCACACAATATTCAAGACAACCCAACCAATACTCCAATTCACCCGAAAACCACCCCAAACCCGAGAACAACACAACAACACATTCCTCTCTCCCAATTCATGAATTACACCAACAATCCACACTTTAACAATGTCATTCACATAAATATAAAAAATACACTACAACCACGTTAACTCCCAAATCAGCCCACAACAATTACAACTTCAACTTGGATCATTAAACTCTCTTTATCAACATGGAATCTATAACAACAACAACCAAAACACTAAACAAAATTAATTCATTCCTTGGCATACAAGGGAGACCATATTCGGCCACCCCTTCAACATGCCCACTTCATGATTCTCATCCATTTCAACACACTACAACAACCAAACATGCTAAATAGAATTAATTCATCACTCCCACACAACACACACCTACACGGCTACAAGCCATGCACACGGCTCAACTTCAACATGCAATATTTCATGAGTTTCATCCATTTTTACATACTACAACATACACAAACCATCCATAACATATAAAAACAATATTAAACCTTACCTTTTCTTCTTAACTTCACAACTTGGCTAGGGTTTGCAAACGACAAAACGAATGATTTGTTGACTCCAACAACTATCTCACGTTAAAGAGGACCTTCCAATTGGTTGATTTGCTAGAAGAAAATATTTTTTTGTTCAAGATTTTTGAACCTCAAATTCTTGTAGCTATGGCCGAATGGCCTTTTTTTTTGTTCTCCAAGTTTCTTGAATTTTCTTAAGGGATGAAGATGAAGCATATGACTAATTAGTCATCTTTTATTACATATAATAACCATCCATGTGGCCCTTGGCCCACACCCATGTGGCCGGCCACTTGCCCCTTAAATTCATGAATTGTCAACTTTCTTTAATTCATTTTCAACCCCAACTTTTTTTTAATATTCCATGCCAACAAAATCATATGTAACTTATGTCTTAAAACAAAATCGTGGTTAAAAGTCTCGACTTCACATCCCGGAATAGTCTTGTCCCTAACTTATCATAGTTAACTCGGATTGTCCCAATGTACAAAATACGGATATAACACCATAAACAAGACTCTACTAGACGCGGCTCGTAGAAACTTCCTAGGACTGAACTACTTTCTAGATACCACTTCCGTCACGACCCGGGCCGCGGGCTGTGACGGGTATCCGGGGTTAACCACCGAACACCACTCATTCTGACACTCATATCGCTCTCATTCACAATGTAGCCGTACATAGTCATGGAAAACTATTAACATTTGAAACATATTTACTTTTATAAACATAAGCCCTTCAGCTATCAAAATAACAGAATATATATATACATGCATATACATGACAGACTGTGAGACCATACTACCCACACTGCGCATCTACGAGCCTCTACTGGAGTACTAGATATATGGACGGGACAGGACCCCGTCGTGCCCAAAATATATGTACACAAGAAAAATACTGTCTCAAAATAGCACCTCTGGAATAAAAGAGGGCTCCTGTAAGTCTGCTGATAGCTCCTATGGGTCTGCACTGTCTCCCTGTGGGCACGAACACAGCGTCCAAAGAAAAGGACGTCAGTACGAATATTGTACTGAGTATGTAAGGCATAAACAATAATAAGACATCAATGAATGAGGAGACATCAATTAAGGAGCAGTCTGTAACTGACTGAATCATAAAAGAAATAATGCATGCTGGCTTACTATCATACTCATCATCATATCATATATGCATAAATGTATGAGCTGCCCGACCATATAGGTACGGTGTGATAATCAATAACATTAGCCCGCGTCCAGGCCTCCCGCGTTCGGGGTACCATCTCATGTCGCCCACTAGTGGTGTCTGCCCATGCCATCTGGCCATGGTGTATAGCTGCCCACCTTGGCGGTACGCCCGGCCATATAGGCACGGTGTAATATCATCCTATACTCATCATAATATGCTCATCATAATACTATATCATCATAATCATAGAAAACTATTATCATTGAAACATATTTACTTTATAAATACATAAGCCCTTCGGCTATCAAAATAATATATATATATATATATATATATATATATATATAATATATAGACCATACCATACTACCCACACATACGTATCTACGAGCCTCTACTAGAGTACTAGACATATGGATGGGACAGACCCCGTCGTGCCCAAAATATATGTACACAAAAATAAGTCTCAAATAGCACCTCCGAATAAAGGAGTCTCTCGGTCCGCCGGTAGCTCCTACGAATCCGGGTCGCCTCCGTCTACCGTATGGGCATGAACACATCGTCCAAAGAAAAGGACGTCGCACGAACATTGTACCGAGTATGTAAGGCATGAATAAATGAACATAATAGAGAAATCATAAGACATAAGATGAGGACATAACCTTCGAATGGATACATTTTATACATGTATTATACGTAGCATATCATATGATACCATATACATCATCTTATCATACATACCTCATACTCGTACACATATCATATCATCATATCATACATACATCATCATCATACATACATCATCATATCATACATACATCATCATATCATACATACATCATCATCGTTAACCCGCGTCCGAGTAACCATCATATGCAGCCCACTAGTGGTGGTCATGTCCGGCCCTCTAGGCACGGTGTAGTCGCACGCAGCCCACTAGTGGTGATCGTGTCCGGCCTTCTAGGCGCGGTGGAATCATATCATCATATACTCATCATCATACATTTCATAGTGGTATCATGTCCGGCCTCCTAGGCATCATACATATCATAGACGTATGCCCATTAATGGTGATTGTCCGGCCAATTAGGCGCGGTGGAATCACATCATCATCATACATATATATATATATATATATATATATATATATATATATATATATATATATATATATATATATATATATATATATATATATATATATATATATATATATATCATGTGTATCATAACTGTGTGTCATATATATATATATATATATATATATATATATATATATATATATACATATATATCACTTGGAGGCGACTATAGCTATGCTATGTCGGGGTGACATAAGGTCGTGGAACCCCGATTACATTATGGAGTAATCAAAATCGTATCTCACCTTGAAGGGACTAACATTTTAAGGTGAGTACACATAAGAAGAAGCACCAATGGAACCATACTTAGAATCATTGACTTCGTGGGCATCATATCTCACTTTAGGATTCTATAGACTTATCTCATCAACATCAATTATCATACTCGTGCCTCATCTCTCTTTCTTTATCTTATACATATATAGCTCCTTATAGTCATAGACTCATCGTCATTATTATCGTGCTCATAATATATCTCTTATCTTTATCTCATATGGCTATTCATGAACGTAGACTCCTAGTCCTTCGGAATTTAGGAAATTCCTGGAGAAGGAGGAAAATCATGCCTTGAAGGGAAAGAGACTATCATCATAAGATAGGTCTAGCAACAATAATAATAATAGCAAAGAATCGTATGAAGGTCATTAGCTTTGTAGAAATTTTGTATCATAAGTTTTAGGATCTCTAGACTTGGGCTCATCATCATATTTATAACATACCTCTTAACTTCATCTCATGCGAGCTCTTTATAACGTAGACTCATCATTTCCGATACATACATATGTGTAGAGAAGTCATAGAAAGATAGGAGGATTCATACCATAGAGTCATGCCTTAGAAAGAAAGGACTAGCCTTACATACCTTTGTCGTTTAACTATTCTATCGCTTGCTCGTTCTCCTTTAATGCACACGTTCTACCTTCAAGAGGATTCGTATCGACATTAGCTAAACATTTATAAAGACGTGCTTACTAAAGCTAGAGAAAATTGGGCAGCATTTCCTTTGTTTATACAACTTCCTCCATATTCCATATCAACTCCCAAACGTTAATAACAACTATCACAATATCATAAACAACAATCATCATTTATTTGCATTATCTACATTTGGTAATTCCCCTTCAATTCCTCCATAATCATGACCATAGTTCACTATCATGTTTCTTCACATATAATACTTATTCCATGTTCTAAATGTCATTTATAACGTATTTATAATCTCAACATATCAATATCCATAACTCAATCCAAACTTCTACTCAACAATGACACTATTGCCATATTTATGACCCATTTCATATATTCTTCTACAATTCAAGTGTTTCAACTTTACAATACTTCAAACATCATGAAAATACCATAAAACTTACCTTAGATAATGGTAGAATAAGTCTTGAGTGGAATACTCTTCTTCTTACACCAAAACCCTAGTTCACTTTTCTTGGAATTTCTTGACTTAGATGACTTTAATGGGTTTCACAATCTTGATTCTTGTTGGTTTGATGAAGTTGATCATCAACTTTCCTTGAATTTTCTTGTGGATTAAATATATGGAATGTTCTAGAGGTCTTGAGAGAGATGAAGAAGTGTGTGGAATGAAATAAATGAAGTTGGGATCACATTTATAAACTTGGAAGAGTTCAGCCCGTCGGGAGTTCCACGGACTCTTCCACGGTCCGTGGAACATGGTGTGGTCCGTGGTTCTGGTCGTGGTTCACCACCAGCCAGCCACCATCTCTGCTGGCAGTTCCACGGACCCTTCCACGATCCGTGGAATATTATCACGGTCCGTGGAATGGCCGTGAAACCCATAGTTTCACCAAGTTGTTCCCGTTGTCTCGTTTGATCTCCAATCCTTATGGAACCTTCTTAACACTTGTTTATCACTTCATTAACAATCTAAGGGGCATTATAACTCTTCCCCATAACATCATTGAGCCATCATTAACTTGTTACTCATGAATCGTTTCCGATACTTATTGTATGCATTGCCTTCTCTTGGTAACTTTCTTTCCTAACATCGAATGTCTTTTAAAATCTTACTTAAGGTCATCAAATGCTATTCCATACTTATCAAAACACCATATACTTTGTGCTCTTCATTCGCCTATTCACTGTGCATCAACGGAAAAATTTTCGAGGTGTAACATTCTTCCCCCCCCTTTTGGAACATTCGTCCTCGAATGTTAAGTCATCGGGAATTCTATAAAAATTTCGCCAGAGTTTCCCCTATAATATGGCACTACCATCCTGTCACAACAACCCATAATAACATTGCCTCACAGGGCCACAACACAATAGCAATATAATTTGGCCACACACGACCCAAATGCATAAAAGGAAAACATACATACCTTATGATCTTGACGTCTCATCTTAGCCCTCTTCCGGGGGCTGAAATAAGTGCGGATATTTGGATTTCATGATTTCTTCCGCTTCCCATGTCATCTCTTCTCGATTATTATCTCTCCACAAAATCTTAACTGAGGCCCCTTTTTTTTTCTAAGCCTCCGTACTTGCCTATCTAATATGGCAATGGGTACCTCTCCATGTCAACTTTTCTGTTACTTGAACATCATTTACTGGCACGGTCCTAGTAGGATCTCCAACATATTTACGAAGCATCGAGACACGAAAAACTGGGTGAACTGACTCCAAATCAGGAGGTAGATCTAATTCGTAAGCCACTTTGCCTACCTTGCGCACAATCTCATAAGGCCCAATGTATCGGGGACTTAACTTCCCTTTTTGCCAAATCTCATAACGCCCTTCGTTGGTGACACTTCTAAGAATACCCAATCTTTCATTTGAAGTTCTAAGTCTCGTCGATCCTTTTTCTTGCTCAATAATGATATTAAGTCTTACATGGTTTGCAAATCTATCTCACTTGGTTTCATTGGCAAAGTATAAATACTGGCAAGTTACATAATCGTTCTTGAGTGATTCGTGTGCATACACACCTATACATATACATGTATCCATATCCGTATACATATTCGTGTTCGTAGTCGTATTTTCATTCATACTCGCATTCATCTACATATTCATTTTCATAGCATTTCTATATCCGTAACATATTTGTACTCGCATTCGTATCATATACATATCACATATATTACATTTGCTTAGCATATTCGTACTCATATTGATTTCATATACATAGCATTTACATAGCATACCCGACCACGAGGGTTCAGTGTTATACGTAGGCACATATACATATAAGATCATAGGCATCTTTAGCATCGTTACTATCGTCGTTCATTACATCTATCTATCACATCTTAGGGTCTATCGTTCAATCTCTATACTTGTGTTCTTTTTACTCGCTTCCCCCCTTTAAGGGTTTTGCCTGTACCATTTTCCATTCCGTTGCCTCACCTTCAATATATTATATATATATATATATATATATATATATATATATATATATATATATCTTACTACATCTTATCCATGCCGTTTCCCATGATTTATAACTACGATAATTCATGTGTGAAGTCTTAACATACTCGTCTTATAGTTTCGTAATCAAGTAATACAACCGACATAGCAATCCGAACAAGGACGTATTTCACTTAGCTCATCTGGTAGTTATGAGTCAATGTCTAGATTCACTCCAATTAACAACTTTTGTCCCATGGGAATGCTCACAATAGTAGTATGTCTAGTTATCCCATACCATCCACGCAATGTCACTTACCTTTCTTCGATACCCAAATTCACTTATAGCATCATCTTTTTTTTTCCTTTTCTTCCCATTTCGTTATTCCTCTCTTCCTATAATCGACTTATAGCAATCGTAAATGCATTTTCCCTTAAACCCGCCATTTTTGTTTTCAAGGATCTAAGTCTCCTGCACCACTAACACCCCTTATTGCCTCATACTCTTTTACTCTTGTGTTGCACTCAACATTGATTTCAAAACCAATCATAATCATGTCGTATTTGTCGTTGATGATAGCCTTACTTTATCGCTTTATCATCGTACGGTAAACTCGTAATTCATGGCCACATTTTTCTCTCCAACTAATTCTTTTATACACTTTACTCGTTCTGTCTTAGTGGAGGATATTCGTAGGAGATGCGTCTTCCTTTTCTCATAGTACGACTATTTCTTAAGCACGCGTACTTCGTATATTTCCTCTTCCTTCTATACCCGTACTCATTTCTCTACATTCTTTCCTCCTCAATTTATCTTATTGCCTCCCTTTTTATAATCAATCCTTTATTCCTCGCACATGGAATCCTATCCTTAACTCAGTACCGCTTTGTCCTTTAGAATATATATTGCTCTCATACACTCCGTCTTCAATCACTCATCGCTGGCCTTCTCTTCTCTTCACGATAATTCTGTCTACGGTTCCCGCCATTTCTTTTAAATTCCAAGGAAAATTTCGGCAGGGTTTCTCTTGTAAACATAACAATCCCAAACCTGCACATAGCCCAATAAAACACGTCCCATGCCTTAATAGGACATGTATCGGGACACACATAATGTGTAACTCAGCAACATAAGATCACTTACCATTAAAGGATATAAATGATAGAGCTCGTCTCATAAGTTGTGCCTGCACACTCGGTCTAGAATTCCAATATATATATATATATATATATATATATATATATATATATATATATATATATACATATACATATTATTATATACCACACACCTCCAGTCAACTTACTTGTAAATCACGATTCCGGCTATCACTAGGTCGTCAACAAATATAGTCATCTTAGTTTGTTGGGTTGGCTTAGATTTCTCACCTCAACACAATCATCACATCGAGAGTAATATATGACAGCGTAGGACCCGAATCAATCGGCGCATACATATCATAAGAGATTAATGAAAATATACCTGGGTCAATATCAGAGGGATACTCACGATCCTGTCGCCCAGCTAGTGCATAAGTATGACGCTGGGATCCACTCAGACTGGGCATTTCTCTTTGATCTCTATCACCGCCTACTAACATCTGTGACCTTTGCCTTGGAGGCCGTACTGATGATGAAGAGCCAGCTACCACTCCCGTAGACCGAACCTTATCTTTACCACGTAGCGATGGACAATCGCGCCTAAAATGGCCGGGCCGAGCACAAGCATAACAAACATCCAAACCCAAGCGGCACGGTCCGAATGTAACTTCCGCATTGACTACATCGTGGCACGGTGATCTCATCCGGCTTGAATCACCCCTATTCCGAGAATTGGGAACTCTGAGACTCTGGGGCGGCCTAGAATTAGTAGATCCATCAAACACGGGTCCAAGAAACTGTGGAGGAGCGCTAGTTGTTGAACGAACTGAGTGCTTGGAGAATTGTTGTCTCGGAGCGCCCCTAAACTCTTGATCAAACCCTGAAGAATTAACTCTTTTTCTCCGACCCCTGTTACCGTGGCCCACATCCTGCTGCTGAGCTTGAGCGGCTACTAACTGAGTCAATAGAAGAATGGCCTGTCTCATCTCTTGGCCCGAGGTGTCTGGAGAAGGGACTGGGGGTGCGGGAGCTAAAATTGGGGCTTCCCTCTGATCCTCTAAAGCGGGCGAGGTACGCGAAAATCGAGATAGGGCCTTGTTTTGGGGTTCACTCTCCTCCATATCCGTAGATGGCCCCCGTTCCAGCCCTTCTGCAATCACTGCCTTGCCCTTCTGGGCTGTAGTAGCTTTTCCTTTCATCGACTTTACTGAAATCATAAACGCACCATTAGGGAGGGGAAAATCTTATAACATGGCTCTATCGCACGATCTCATAAGAAGAAAGATGGTCATTTTTCCTAAATGCCCTATAGCCTCTTGTTTATTAGCGTGGCGCGCAACACACCATAAACAAGACTCTACTAGACACGGCTCGTAGACACTTCCTAGGACTGAACTACTCTGATACCACTTTTGTCACGACCCGGCTACGGGCCATGACGAGTATCCGGGGCTAACCACTGAACACCGCTCATTCTATTACTCATCTTCTCTCATTCATAATTCTTATACTCATAATCATAGAAAACTATTATCATTTGAAACATATTTACTTTATAAACATAAGCCCTTTCGGCTATCAAATATATATATATATATATATATACATGCATATACATGAAAGATTGTGAGACCATACTACCCACACATACGTATCTACGAGCCTCTACTAGAGTACTAGACATATGGACGGGATACGACCCCATCGTGCCCAAAATATATGTACACAAAAATAATCAAAATAGCACCTCCGAATAAAGGAGGGCTCTCGTCCGCTTGGTAGCTCCTACGATCCGGGTCACCTCTCTCCCCGTCTACCGTGGGCATGAACACAGCGTCCAAAGAAAACAGACGTCAGTACGAACATTGTACTGAGTATGTAAGGCATGAATGAAATGAACATAGTAGAGAAATCATAACACATAGATGAGGACATAACCTTCGAATGGATACATTTTATACATGTATTATATCATACATAGCATATCATATGAGCTTTACCATAGCGTATACATCATCTTATCATACATACATCATCATATCATACACACATCATCATATCAAACATACATCATCATCATCATACATCGTATCCTACATACATCGTCATATCATACATACATCATCATCATCGTTAACCCGCGTCCGAGTAACCATCAAATGCAGCCCACTAGTGGTGGTCATGTCCGGCCCTCTAGGCACGGTGTAGTCGCACGCAGCCCACTAGTGGTGATCGTGTCCGGCCTTCTAGGCGCGGTGGAATCATAGCAGCAACCCTCATATGCAGCCCACTAGTGGTGGTCATGTCCGGCCTTCTAGGCACGGTGTAGTCGCACGCAGCCCACTAGTGGTGATCGTGTCCGGCCAATTAGGCGCGGTGGAATCAATCATCATATACTCATCATCATACATTTCATAGGTATATTATAAGCTAAACATCATCATACATATAGACTATCATAGACTTATGATTATTAATTATCTTATAAGCATATCATGGCTTTATCATAACTTCGTTACATATATATATATATATATATATATATATATATATATATATATATATATATATATATCATCAAAACATACATCAGGACTTGAAGGCGACTATAGCTATCTCGGGGTGACATAAGGTCGTGGAACCCCGATTACATTATGGAGTAATCAAATCATCATATCTCACCTTGAAGGAACTAACATTTTAAGGTGAGTGTACATAAGAAGAAGCACCAATGGAACCATACTTAGAATCATTGACGTCATGGGCACCATATCTCACTTTAGGATTCTATAGACTTATCTCATCATCATCAATTATTATACTCGTGTCTTATCTCTCTTCTTTATCTTATACATGTGTAGCTCCCTATAGTCATAGACTCATCGTCATTACTATCGTGTTCATAATATATCTCTCATCTTATCTTATATGGCTACTCATCAACGTAGACTCCTAGTTTTGCGGTATTTAGGAAATTCCTGAAGAAGGAGGAAAATCATGCCTTGAAGGGAAAGAGACTAACATCATAAGATGGGTCTAGCAACAATGAATAATAGCAAAGAATCGTATGAAGGTCATTAGCTTTGTAGAAATTTTGTATCATAAGTTTTAGGATCTCTAGACTTGGGCTCATCATCATATTTATAACATACCTCTTAACTTCATCTCATAAGAGCTCTTTATAACGTAGACTCATCATTTTCGATACATACATATATGTAGAGAAGTCATAGAAAGATAGGAGGATTCATACCATAGAGTCATGCCTTAGAAAGAAAGGACTAGCCTTACATACCTTTGTCGTTTAACTATTCTGTCGCTTGCTTGTTCTCCTTTAATGCACACGTTCTACCTTCAAGAGGATTCGTATCGACATTAGCTAAACATTTATAAAGACATGCTTACTAAAGCTAGAGAAAATTGGGCAGCATTTCCTTTGTTTATACAACTTCCTCCATATTCCATATCAACTCCCAAACATTAATAACAACTATCACAATATCATAAACAACAATCATCATTTATTTGCATTATCTACATTTGGTAATTCCCCTTCAATTCCTCCATAATCATGACCATAGTTCACTATCATGTTTCTTCACATATAATACTCATTCCATGTTCTAAATGTCATTCATAACGTATTTACAATCTCAACATATCAATATTCACAACTCAAACCAAACTTCTATTCAACAATGACACTATTGCCACATTTATGACCCATTTCACATATTCTTCTACAATTCAAGTGTTTCAACTTTCCAATACATCAAACATCATGAAAATACCATAAAACTTACCTTAGATAATGGTAGAATAAGTCTTGAGTGGAATACTCCTTTTGCACCAAAACCCTAGTTCACTTTTCTTGGGATTTCTTGGTTTAGATGACTTTAATGAGTTTCACAATCTTGATTCTTGTTGGTTTGATGAAGTTGATCATCAACTTTCCTTGATTTCTTATGGATGAAGTGTATGGAACCTTCTAGAGGTCTTGAGAGAGATGAAGAAGTGTGTGGAATGAAATAAATGAAGTTGGGATCACATTTATAAACTTGGAAGAGTTCAGCCCGTCGGGAGTTCCACGGACTCTTCCACGGTCCGTGGAACATTATATGGGTCGTGGAACTGGTCGTGGTTCATGACCAGCCAGCCACCATCTCTGCTGGCAGTTCCACGGACCATTCCACGATCCGTACAAAGTTTCACGGTCCGTGGAAGTGGCCGTGAAACTCACATGCCTTCTCCCAAAGTTGATCCCGTCGTCTCGTTTGATCTCCAATCCTTATGGAACCTTCTTAACACTTGTTTATCACTTCATTAACAATCTAAGGGGCATTATAACTCTTCCCCAAAACATCATTAAGTTGTCATCAACTTGTTACTCATAAATCCTTTTCCGATACTTATCGTATACATTGCCTTCTCTTGGCAACTTTCTCGTCTAACATCGGATGTCTTTAGAATCTTACATAAGGTCATCAAAATCATTACTTACTTATCGAAACATCATATACTTCATGCACTTCATTAGCCTATTCACTGTGCATCAACGGAAAAATTTTCGAGGTGTAACACCTTTGTCGTTTAACTAATCTATCGCTTGCTCGCCCTCCTTTAAGGCCCACGTTTATACCTTCAAGAGAATTCGTATCGACATTAGCTAAACAATTATAAGAACGTGCTTCTTAAAGCTAGAGAAAATTGGGCAGCATTTCCTTTGTTTATACGGCTTCCTCCATATTCCATATCAACTCCCAAACATTCATAACGACAATCACAACATCATAGACAACAAGCATCATTCACTTGCATTATCCACATTTAGCAATTTCACTTCAATTCCCCATAATCATGACCAAAGTTCACTATCGCGTTCTTTCACATAAAATATCTATTCCTTGTTCTAAATTTCATTTATAACATATTTATAATCTCAACATATCCATTTTCATGATTCCTTCAACTTCTATTCAACAATGACACTATTGTCACATTTATGACCCATTTCATATATTCTTGTACAATCCAAGTGTTTCAACTTGCAATACTTCAAATAACATGGAAAGATCATGAAACTCACCTTAGATGATGGAGGAATAAGCCTTGAATGGTAATACACCTCTTGCACCAAAACCCTATTTCACCTTTCTTGGGATTTCTTGACTTGGATGACTTTAGTGAGGTCTCATACACTTGATTCACTTCAATTCTTGTTATTGATCTTTGATTTCCTTTGTTTTCTTGTGGAAGAAATATATGGAAGGTTCTAGAGGTCTTGAGAGGTTGAAGAAGTGTGTAGAAATGAATTAAATGAAGTTGGGATTACATTTAAAGACTTGGAACATTTCAGTCGTCGGGAGTTCCACGGACTCTTCCACGGTCCGTGGAACCTTGTGTTGGCCGTGGTTCTGGTTGTGGTTCATGACCAGCCAGCCACCATCTCTGCTGGCAGTTCCACGGACCCCTCCACGGTCCGTGGAACATGGTCGTGAAACTCACAGTTTCACCGAAGTTGTTCCCGTCGTCTCGTTTGATCTCCAATCCTTATGGAACCTTCTTAATACTTGTTTATCACTTCATTAGCAATCTAAGGGACGTTATAACTCTTCTCCAAAACATTATTAAAACATCATTAACTCGATACTCGTAATTTTGCCCGACACACAACTCGTAACTCACTTTCCTTAACAACTTTCTTTCCTTAACTCGAATGTCTTTGGAAATCTTAATTAGGACCATCAAATACTCTTTCTTACTTATCAAGACATCGCATACGTCATGCCCTTCGTTAGTCTATTCACTGTACGCTAAGGGGAAATTTCCCAGGTGTAACAAATGCTCATGTGGGAATTCTACGCCAATTATGGTGCGCACTTGAGCACCATTGTAAAGCCAGGAATGCTGAAGGGCGGATGTCCCACTGGCGAACGAGGTCGTGGTGTGAAAGGTAAACGTGGATATATCACCTGCTGCTATAAACAGGTACTATTTTGGGGCTGAGTTTGTTCCACCTCTACACACGGTTGAGTACGATGATAAGGTAAGTAGGAGGAAGACATAATTAGTAGCGGAGTGGGTGGCCTCAGTCATAGCCAAGGGTGACCCACGGTGGTTGAGAACAAAGTCGAAGATATTCAAGAACATTCTGTTGCTTGAGGCAAAGTTTTGGTGGGTGTAGTGTAGTTCCGGATACTTCCTATACAAAGTGATAATTCATAGCCCCTGACCGAGCGGTGGCAGTGGCAGCTCTCATGACCATCAACCCAGTTGACATAAGGCTGATGATTTCACGGGAGATTTGGGATAGAGCACAGCATAACGCCACTTTGTTGGTATATCCTTGCCTTATCACTGCTGTATGTCGATAAGCGAAGGTGGTACCACTACCTCTTATAGATCATTATGTCACAGCTTGTATGATATTCACAAAACGAAAGAGGAGGAGAAAAAAAAGAAGAAAGCTAAATTGTTACTTGAGGGTCCAACCATAGCAGTGCCTGAGGAGAAAGTTGAGGATGAAAACCAAACAGATTTTAGGGCCATGGGGCACACCACCGAGGTGCCGCCTGCGAGGCACCTCTATAGCAAAACCTCCGACAAGAATCGATACCACTACTTCTACAAGTCCTCATGCTAGCACTCCACCTATGCATCCGCCTGGGGAACGGAGAGACCACATTATTCCTCCAGCCACCCAGCAGTCTTCCCAAGGCCCATTTTCATTCAACAAAGAGAATTTTTTATGAGTGGTTGTTCAATCTGCGCAAGCTGATGAGCAATCAAAGATTTTGGCTGGGTAGATGGAAAGGTATGTGAAAAAGCAGATAGAAATTGCCCTAGCACTTGTGATAGCCGCTTCCAACCAAGCCTAGGACTTATATCAAGCGAGACTTGACAGATTTGCGGCACGGTGTTACACCTAGGAAATTTTCCCTTAGCGTACAGTGAATGGACTAACGATGGGCATGATGTATGCGAGGTTTGGATAAGTAAGAAATAGTCTTTAATGGCCCTAATTAAGATTTCCAAAGACATTCGAGCTAAGGCAAGAAAGTTGTGAAGGAAAGCGAGTTATAAGTTGTGTGTCGGGCAAAGTTACGTGTATCGAGTTAATGATGTCTTAATAATGTTTTGGAGAAGAGTTATAACGTCCCTTAGATTTCTAATGAAGTGATAAACAAGTGTTAAGAAGGTTCCATAAGGATTGGAGATCAAACGAGACGACGGGAACAACTTCGGTGAAACTGTGAGTTTCACGGCCAAGGTTCCACGGACCATATAATGTTCCACGGACCGTGGAAGAGTCCGTGGAGGCCCGCCAATGTCGACTGGCTGGTCATGAACCGCGACCAGAACCACGGCCAACACCATGATCCACGGATCGTGAAACAGTCTGTGGAACTCCCGACGACTGAAATGTTCCAACTCTTTAAATGTAATCCCCACTTCATTTATTTCATTTCCACCCACTTCTTCAACCTCTCAAGACCCCTAGAACCTTCCATATATTTCATCCACAAGAAAACAAAGGGAATCAAAGATCAACAACAAAAATTGAAGTGAATCAAGTGAAGGAAACCTTATTAAAGTCATCCAAGTCAAGAAATCTCAAGAAAGGTGAAATAGGGTTTGAATGCTAAAAGAATACTTCTACTTAAGGCTTGTTTCTATGTTATCTAAGGTAAGTTTCATGGTATTTTCATGATGTTTGAAGTGTTAATAAGTTGAAACACTTGGATTGTAGGAGAATATAGAAAATGGGTCATAAATGGGTGAATAGTGTCATTATTGGGTAGTAGTTGGAATGAATCATGAAAATGGATATGTTGAGATTATAAATACGTTATGAATGACATTTAGAACATGGAATAAGTATTGGATATGAAAGAACGCGATAATGGACTTTGGTCATGATTATGGAGAATTGGAGTGAAATT